>NW_020797892.1:237465-240324 GCF_003369625.1 Aspergillus mulundensis | reverse complement strand
AATAAACTTAGTAAAACTATACACCTTTTATTAAAATTAAAATATTATAAAAGTTTATAAAAACTATGCGCAAGAAACTAGTACTTATAGTACTTTATTAATTAAAAAAAACTAAAAAAAAAGTAAAGGTGGTCCTGCCACCCTAGTATATTTACTAAAATAAAGTTTTTTTTAAATAAGAAGCTACTTAACTTTTAACTAGTAAAGTAAAGCATAAAATCCTATTAAAAAAAGGCAAGAAGTCTTTATAAGGTCCTATTTATAGTTTTTTCTAGTATAAGTTATAAATATTAAAGGAGTATTTTAATAAAATACTTAAAAGGGGATAAATTAGGCTATTTTAAAGCAGCGCCGGAGCGCCAGTACTTTTTATTTAAAAACTTAATAAATTTTTATATTTTTATATTAATTATTACGGATTAAATATAATAATTAACAAGAATTATTATTTACTACCATGTATTAATAAACTAATAAATTAGCTAGTAAATATAAGATATTTTACCAAGCTAAATCTACGTAATATATATTATAAAATATAAATTAAAAGGGAAAATAAGTAAAAAACAGTATTCTAGACCTATTATAATTACTATAAGTATATAATTATGCCCTTTAGCTTAATAAATATACTAGCTATATTTTAATTTTATATAAATATGGCTATAAGCAGGATTCTTAATAAATTTTATATTATTTACCTTAATAATATTTTTATTTTCTTAAAAATAAAAAAGGAACATGTGCATTATATTTAAAAAGTTTTTAATTAATTAAAAAGGCATAATTTATATGCGAAATTATTAAAATGTAGTTTTTATAAAAAAAAGATAAAGTTTTTAGGCTTTGTTATTAAATAAAAAAAAATATTTATTAATCTGGACCGCAGCCAGACCATTATTAATTAGCTAAAATTAATATTATTTTATAAGTTATAGGTTTTTTTAGGCTTTATAAACTATTTCCAATACTTTATTTTTAGTTATACTAAAGTAACATGTTTAATAATTTAGCTTTTAGTAAAAATAGTAAAGGGATATAAAAGCAGGCCTTTTTTATTTTTTATTAATATAAAAAATATATTTAAAAAAATTAAGTTAAACTTTACTAGACTGCTAGTACTACAGCACTTTAATCCTAAAAAAAAAATTTTTATTATTATTAATATATTAGGGTTTGCTATTACTAAAATTATTATATAGCTAAAGCAAGAAAAGTTACCTAATAAAAAAAAATAGGACTAGTAACACCTTATAGCCTTTTATTTTTATTAGTTATATAAACTAAAGCTTTACTATAAGGTTTATAATTAGGAACTACTTATAATAGTTAAGTACTTTAAAAAATAGTATTATTACCTTAAGGGCTTTTTATATTTTATACACGTGTAGTATAATTATAACAACCTATGCTATTTTTTTATAATAAAAATCTTAAATTAAAGGCAGGTATAATAGGCGGAATTACTTATAACTTATAACTTTAAGATTAAGTATAAGCTAGGTAAGTATAATCTAGTAAATATGCTATTATAATAATTAAATTATATAATAAAAAATAAGGAGTATTAAGTTAAAATACTTCTTACTTTATAAAAAAAGTTAAGTTTATTCCCTTAATAAACTATTATTAAAATAATACTAAAAAACCTAGCTATCCCTCCGCGCGGTTAGGCTTGTAAGTACCTAAAATTTTTAAGTTTTAAAATATTTATTATAAAGGTAATAAGTAAAAAAAAAATTACTAAACTAGTTATAAATACCCTTTAATAATAATTAATTATAGCCTAATAAAAAAACACTCTTGCAGGCTAATTATAATAATAACTTAAAAATATAATTTTTATTAATTTAGGGCAGGCCTTTTTTATTACTAAATAGCATAAAAAAAAAAACTTTTTTTTTATAAAAGTGTTATTTATATACCTCCCGTGCCCGTGTTGTAATATAAGATTATAAAATAATATTATAATAATTTTTATATAGGCTACTTTAGCCATAAAAAAACTATTAAATTACTTACCTATAAGTTTTAGTAAAAAGAGCTTAATAAAAATACACATGCGTATATTAAAAAATATTTTTTATATTAAAAGTTTAAGGTTTTAAGGTAGTTACCTTAAAAAAGTTTAATATTTTTTTTAGTATTAAATATATTATAAAAAAATATTTTTATAAACTTTATTATTAGCCTACCTTTATTAAAGTATAAAGGGCGCGTTTATAATATAATTTTAGTAATTATAAATTAATTTAATAAAAAAGTAAAATATTTTTTTATTACTAATAAAATCACTGCGAAAAAGTTAGCTAATTTATTTATTAAAAAAATTATATATAATACAGGGTCGCCCTAAAGTATAGTAATAAATTAAAAATTACTTTTTACTTTAAAGTATTAAATAGCTTTTTATTAAGCGCTATATATTAAGTAATAACTTAGTATAGTATATTATTTTTAATTAAATAATTAAACTAAGCGCTAGAACTAAACACTTAAGGTATATTTACACGTGTATTATAACTACTAGTAAAGTAATTAGGTATTATACTTGCTATTAGCACGCTTTGCCTATAATAACTTAAAAAATAACTTAACTAACTTTACTTTATTTATAATAAGCCATGGGCAGGAACTAGTAATTCCTAGGCTTAAAAACCTAGGGAAATTAATATCTTATTTTTTTATTAAAAAGTATTTATATTATTTAAAATAGCTTTACAAGAACTTATAGGATTATATAAATAAAGTATAAAAAAAGCAGGCGCTTTACTATAATTAAAAATATTATTTAGTAAAATTTAAGGTTAAAAATAATATTTTAGTATTTTTAAAAAATATTAAATTAATATATTTAAG
>NW_020797892.1:230397-236620 GCF_003369625.1 Aspergillus mulundensis | reverse complement strand
TTTTTTTTTTTACTAGGTTTTAAGGTTTAATAAACTGCTAGTATTATTAAAGGATTATTAAACCATTACTTAATTACTATTAGTTACTTATAGCTTTAAAAAGGGGTGCAAAATTTTTTATTTTATAAGGTTTTAAAATTATACCTAAAGCCATAAGTAAAGCAGTTACCTTTCTTATTTTTTTATAAGGTTTTAAGGTTTAATAAACTATAACTAGACCACCGCCGGCTTGGTATTAAAACTTATTTTAAATTATAATTTAAAATAAAGGACTATATTTATATTAAAGTTAAAATATTAAAAAAAAGAAAAATCTTTTATTTTTTTTAAAAAAAAGAAAAAATAATAACTAGCTACGCGGCAAAGGTTATAATAAGAAATTATTATTTAGTATTAGGAGCAGGAGCAGGGGCCTTTTTAGGCGTTTTTTTTTTATACCTAGTATTTTTTAAAAAAAAAGGCGTGACAGGCTTATCTTTTAATAAAAAAATATTTATAAACTAATAACTATCCTAGCTATTATTAAAATAGGCTGGGAGCTATTTAGTAGTAAGTTAAAAGGACTAAACAAGCTTTTAAATAGCTAAAGCTAAAATCTTTATTACGCGGACCTTAGGGCTTATTTCCTTTTTATAAGTTTTTATTATTAGTTTAACCTAGTAAGTAAACATGTTTTAGTAATAAAGGTATTTATTATAGTTACTAGGGTTTATTTATTATAAAAAGGTAATATTTTTTTTTATATAAAATAGCAGGGGAAGGCATGTGCCTTTATTATAAATATAATAAAAGTAATTACGCCTAGGGGCTAGATAAATATAGTTATTAAAATTATTAATTAACTTATTATTTTTACATGCCTAAATATACTTTGCACACTGCAAGTAAACCTATTTTTTATTAACTAATATTTATACTAAAGCTATTCTACCAGTAAACTAGTTAAAAACAAGGGTACTTATAAAAAAAAGAAGGCTAAAGGCTAAAGAAAAAAAAGCCTAAGGGGGTAATAGCGCAAAACCTATAATAAGGGTGTTAATAAAGGCAAAGGCTAATATAATGTTAGGTAAAGTAAAAAAAGGCAAGCTAAAAGGCGCGGGGGCTATAATTAAATAATAAGGTAGTTATTATAAAACTAAAAATTAGTATATTTAATAAAGTGCCGGCGGAGCGCCACTAGTTAGTAATTATTAAAGTAAAAAAAACTTACTAAATTATTACCCATAACCTTGCTATATATTTTAAAGGCACCTATTAAATATAAGTTATACTAATTATTACCACCTAAAAACTAATTAAAATTAAAGTCCTTAAAACTAATAAAAAACTAGCATAAAAAAAAGATTAGGGATACCAAGGGCTTTTAAAGTTAGTAAAAATATTATACTAAAGGGGTTCCATAACTATACCATAATAGAAATATAAGGGGTAAAAATAAAAATATTTTAAATTATTATAGTTATAGCTAGGCGCTGTTTTTTTACTTACTAAAAAGCTAGGGCAGCGCCTGAAAGGGCTTTTTTTTTAATTATAATAAAAAAAGGGCAACTTTTTATTTAATAAAAAGTTTAATAAGTTTAAAAGTTTATAAAATTATAAACTACACTATAATTTATATTTTTATACCAGGCATTATTAAAGCGCCGCCTTTCCCCTTTTAATTATAAATAAATATTATATTTTATTTAAAGTGCTATAAATAATAAGAATAAAACACTAAATTTAATATATTAAATAACACTTTAATAAAGTTAAAAATAGTAATAATAAAGCTATATTTAGTATTAATATTAATAATAATAGTGGTATTTTATTATTATTTTTTTTTAGTTTAGTAGCGGGTCGCGGACAACCCTTTAATTAAAAAAAAAAAAATTATTAGGGCTAATATTTTTTTATTTAATATTATTAAAGCTAATTTACTATTAGTTTAAAGTTAGCACCTTAAATAACCTAAGCTTTGGCCTTAAGCTATTAAGGCTTAGCATACCTTATTATTATGTTAGGCTATATAATTTAACTAGGTTATTAATATTTAGGGTCTTGGCTATTAATTAGGCAAGGCTAGGGTAGGCCCTAAATATAAGCTAAAGTAAAAACCCATGCGCAAAGTATTTAAACCTATATTTACTTTCTAGTTAGGAATAGCTTAAGCGTAGCTTAAAGGTTTATAAAGGTAGCCTTAAGGCCAGCCTTCTTCTTAAATCTTTAAGTAATTCTTTTAGTGTTATCTAGCGGGGTTTAGAATACTTTATTCTTATTAGTTAGATTTCTTTGTCAATATCTTCATTGTTAGTAGAGATCTTTAAGACTTGTCGGTCTTACAGGTAATTAATTATAATTAAATAATAGTTTAATAATTTTTTAATAATACTAGTGGTTTATTAAACCTTAAAACCTAATAAAAAAAAGGTATTAAATTTAGTAAGATTATTACCTTTTTTTTTAAACTAGTAATAAACTAGTATTATTATAGCTAGTTTTTTATAATTTACTAGGGCTTTTTATACATGCTTAAAATTAAAAAGTAGTTTTTATAAATTTTTATAGCTAGGCCAGCCCTTTTACTTAATAAAAAATTTATTATATTTATAAATTTATTATTTTTTAAAAATAGCCTTAACTTTCTATTCTTTTTTTTTATTAACTAACTTTATAATTAATAGTTACTTTTTTTCCCCCTTAGGCTTATCTTACTATATAAATAGCTTTAAAAAAAATATAAAATACTAAATAAATCTTTAACTAACTATATATACTAGTAAGCTAGAGCTAATATACCTACTTTTTAATAATAAATTTAATTTTAAAAGGTTTATTATACTTTAAGTTAAGTTTTTTGCTTAAATATATTAATTTAATATTTTTTAAAAACACTAAAATATTATTTTTAACCTTAAATTTTACTAAATAATATTTTTAATTATAATAAAGCGCCTACTTTTTTTATGCCTTATTTATATAATCCTATAAATTCTTATAAAGCTATTTTAAATAGCATAAGTACTTTTTAATAAAAAAATAAAATATTAATTCCCCTAGGTTCTTAAGCCTAAAAATTACTAGTTTTTATTTATGGCTTGCTATAAGCAAAGCATAGCTAGTTAAGTTATTTTTTAAATTATTATAGGCAAAACATGCTAGCAGCAAGTATAATACCTAATTACTTTACTAGTAATTATAATATATATATAAATATACCTTAAGCGTTTAGTTTTAGCACTTTATTTAACTATTTAATTAAAAATAATATATTATACTAAGTTATTACTTAATATATAGTGCTTAATAAAAGGCTATTTAATATTTTAAAATAAAAAGTAAACCTTAATTTATTACTATGCTCCGGGGCAACCCTATATTATATATAATTTTTTTAATAAATAAGTTAGCTAACTTCTTTATAGTAATCTTATTAATAATAAAAAAATATTTTACTTTTTTACTAAAYTAATTTATAATTACTAAAATTATATTATAAACACGCCCTTTATATTTTAATAAAAATAGGCTAATAATAAAGTTTATAAAAATATTTTTTTATAGTATATTTAGTATTAAAAAAAATATTAAACTCCCCTAAGGTAGCTACCTTAAAACTTTAAATTTTTAATATAAAAAATATTTTTTAATATACGCACGTGTATTTTTATTAAGCTTTTTTTACTAAAACTTATGGGTAAGTAATTTAATAGTTTTTTTATAACTAAAGTGGCCTGCATAAAAATTATTATAATATTATTTTATAATTTTATATTGCAACACGGGCATAAAAGATATATAAATAACACCTTTATAAAAAAAAAGTTTTTTTTTTTTATGTTATTTAATAATAAAAAAGGCCTGTCTTAAATTAATAAAAATTATATTTTTAAGTTATTATTATAATTAGCTTATAAAAGCGTTTTTTTATTAGGCTATAATTAATTATTATTAAAAGGTATTTATAACTAGTTTAGCAGTTTTTTTTTTACTTACTACCTTTATAATAAATATTTTAAGGCTTAAAAGTTTTAGGTACTTATAAGCCTAACTATATAAAAAAATAACTAGGTTTTTTAATACTGTTTTAGTAGCAGTTTATTAAAAAAATAAACTTAACTTTTTTTATAAAATAGGGAGTATCCTAACTTAATACTCCTTATTTTTTATTATATAATTTAATTATTATAATAATATATTTATTAAATTATACTTACCTAGCTTATACTTAATTTTAAAGTTATAAGTTATAAGTAATTTTACCTATTATACCTGCCTTTAATTTAAAACCTTTATTATAAAAAAATAGCGTAAGTTATTATAATTATATTATATATATATAAAATATAAAAAGCCCTTAAGGTAGTAATACTACTTTTTAAAGTACTTAATTACTATAAGTAGTTTTTAATTATAAATCTTATAATAAAGCTTTAATTTATATAATTAATAAAAATAAAAGGCTATAGGATGTTACTAGTCTTATTTTTTTTTACTAAATAATTTTTCTTGCTTTAGCTATATAATAATCCTAATAATAATAAACCTTAATATATTAGTAATAATAAAAATCTTTTTTTTAAAATTAAAATATTATAATACTAGCAGCCTGGTAAAGTTTAACTTAATTTTTTTAAACGCGTTTTTTATATTAGTAAGAAATAAAAAAGGCCTGCTTTTATATTTTTTTACTATTTTTATTAAAAGCTAGGTTATTAAACATGTTACTTTAGCATAACTAAAAATAAAATATTAAAAGTAGTTTATAAAGCCTAAAAAAACCTATAACTTATAAAATAATATTAATTCTAGTTAATTAGTAACAGTCTAGCTGTGGTTTAAATTAATAAATATTTTTTTTTTAATAATAAAGCCTAAAAACTTTACCTTCTTTTTATAAAAACTATATTTTAATAATTTTATATATAAGTTATGCCTTTTTAATTAATTAAGAACTTTTTAAACATAGTATATATATTTTTTTTTTATTTCCAAGAAAATAAGAATATTATTAAAATAAATAATATAAAACTTGTTAAAAATCCTATTTATAACTATATTTATATAGGATTAAAACATAGCTAGTGTATTTATTAAGCTAAAAGATATAATTATATACTTATAATAACTATAATAGGTCTAAAATACTATTTTTTATTTATCTTCCCTTTTAATTTATATTTTATAATATATGTTATATAAATCTAGCTTGGTAAAATATCTTATATTTACTAGTTAATTTATTAGCTTGTTAATATATAGTAGTAAATAATAATTTTTATTAGTTATTATATTTAAACCGCGGTAGTTAATATAAAAATATAAAAATTTATTAAGTTTTTAAATAAAAAGTACTAGCGCTCTGGTACTACTTTAAAATAATTTAATTTATTTTTTTTTAAGTATTTTATTAAAATACTTTTTTAATATTTATAATTTATACTAAAAAAAATTATAAATAAGACCTTATAAAGGCTTCTTGCCCTTTTTTAATAAAATTTTATACTTTATTTTATTAGTTAAAAGTTAAATAACTTTTTACTTAAAAAAAACTTTACTTTAATAAATATACTAGGGTGGCAGAACCACCTTTACTCCCCTTTTAGTTTTTTTTAATTAATAAAGTATTATAAGTACTAGTTTTTTGCGTATAATTTTTATAAACTTTTATAATATTTTAATTTTAATAAAAGGTATATAGTTTTGCTAAGTCTATTTTACTATAATAAGGTAAAGGTTTAAATTTAATTTAATTATTTAGGGATATCCTAGGACTGCCTAATAGTTTTTATAAATAAAATTAATAATATAATATACTAAGTTAAATATTTTTATAACTTTTTTTAAATTATAAACCTAAGTACAAGCTTATAAACACCTATAGTAAAAAGTAAAGGTGTTATTAATATATTAAACTAGTTATATTATATAATTAATATTTATTTTAATACCTTACTTTTATAAATATTAAATTAAAATAAAATTAATATTAGCCCTAGTATTAAGTAGTGCCTTAAATTATTAATTTACCTTATTTTTTTATATTTTAAAATCCGCAAGAATAGGAAAAGTAGTCTTTTTTTTTAAATTATATAACTTTAATAACTTAGGGCTAGGGAATTATTATTTATTTTTTATTAATTTTTTTTTAGGTTTTTTTTTATTTAAATAAGCCTTTAATAAGTGGCCTAATTTACTATAATTAAAATAAAGGCCTTTTTTTTGCAGTGCTTTTTTTTTT
>NW_020797892.1:210682-229882 GCF_003369625.1 Aspergillus mulundensis | reverse complement strand
CCTTTTAGTACCTTTTTTATATATATTTAAAACTTTTAAACCCCTTAAAGCTAGCTTTACTAGCACTAAGTTTTAAAGGCAAAGTAGCTTTAAAATAATAACTTAAATTATTTAAGCTTAACTTTAAACTAAAATTAAAAAAATTACTAAAATTAATTTTTTTTAAAACTTATTAAAAATATTAATAAGAAGATTAGCGCGGGGATTAATAAAAAAATTAATATAAAAATTAATAATTTAATATTATTTTAGCTTTAGGTTATAGGGGTAACTTTTCCTTATTTTTTTTAAAAAAATATCCTAATTTTAACACGCGATACTAATTATATTAAAATTAAAAAATAAATAGGCTAGAAGTTATAGTCCTAAGCTATTTTTCCTTTAAAATAGCTTTAATTATAATAAATTTTAGATTAATAAGCTTTAATAATAATATAAAATAATAAAGTAAAAAATATATTTTACCCTGCGCTTTACCAAGCTAGTAAACTAAATTATTTAAATTAGGTTTTTTTTTAACTATTTTTAATAGTAATAAAATCCTTAAATATAAATAAAAAAAACACTTTTTTAATTATTTAAGTTTAAGTTTTAAGAACCTTAATTAAAACGCCTGCGGACTACCTTTGCTTACTTTTTAAAAATTTAATTTAAAATATTATTATTAAAAAAGTTTAAAAAGTAGTAGGTGCAAGTAACTTTAACTATAAGACTAATAAGTTTTAAAAATCTTTACTAATAATAAAAATATTAACAAAGGAATTTAATTAATAAAAATAAAGTATTTTAAACCCTATTAAATAACACTAAAAAAGTTACTTAAAAATCTAAAAAAAGGCTGGCCTTAAGGCCACCTTTATAAACCTTTAAGCTATGCTTAAGCTATTTTTAATTAAAAAGTAAATATAGGTTTAAATACTTTATATATAAGTTTTTACTTTAGCCTATACTTAGGGCCTACCCTAGCCTTGCCTAATTAATAATTAAAACCCTAAATATTAATAACCTAGTTAAGTTATATAGCTTAATATAATAATAAAATATGCCAAGCCTTGGCGGCCTAAGGCCAAAGCTCAGGCGCTAACTCTAGACTAATAGTAGATTAGCTCTGGTAACATTAAACAAAAAAACGTTGGCCCTGACAATTACTATTTTTAAAGGCTAGTAATTAAATCTTATAATAGTAAGCCTTTAAAATTACCCGCTTAATAATAATAATACTAATAATAATACTAATACCTAGGTAACTAACCGCTAGCTAAAGCTTTAAAAAAACCTTAAAAAAAAATTAATAAAGCCCCCCTTTAGTACTAATCTAGCTTAGTATCTTAATATTAAATAGCTTTTTTAAATAAATTAATAAATAATAACACTTTATTAGCTTTTTTACTATTTTTATTTACTTAACACCTACAAGCAGGTTTTACTAGTAAATTAAAAATAAATAAAAAAGATTAATAAGTTACTAGTTAAGTATAGCGGCTAAAAAGGTTTAAATAACTTTTTTTTATTTTAGAATTAGCAAGACTGCTTTTATAATAAAGTAATTTAAAAAAAGAAACTACTTTTATAGCCCTTTAATTAATAAAATAGGCAGGCAAGTTCTTTCCGCTATATAAATCTTATAAAAAAAGAAATTAACTTAAATACTTAAATAAAAATACCTTGCTTTAAAACTTACTAATTTAGCCCTTTATTTTTATTATATAACTATTAATTTAGTAGTAGCTAAAAAATTATTTTTTATAATAAAGCTATAATATACTAAACTCTGCAACTAGTTAAGAATAAAGTAAGTTAAAAAGCTTATTTTTATTTAATAAAACGCTTGCTTTATTAATAAGATTTTTAGTATTTTATAAGCCCCTATATTAAAAAAATTTAATAAGGTAGTGTTTATTAAAAATTAAAAGTTAAAAAAAAGTTTTTTTTAGCTTAGTAACTTTTTAGTTAGCATAAATAAAAAAAATATTATAAAGCTAGCTTAAATACTTAGTAAATAGGTTTATAAGCTTATTAACTAGCTATTATTTTTTTAGCTATATAAATAACCTTATATTAATTAAGTTTAGGGGCTAATTTATAGGTAGTTTAGTGGCTAGCAGGTAGGTAATTTAGGGGTATATATAAAAAAAAGCAGCTATAGTAATATTTATAATAATATTTTAAATAAAAACTTTTTATTAATTAATAAAAATAATATTATAAAGGTCTAAACTTACCTGCATTTGCGCTTTTTAAAAAAAAGTTAATTTTATATATAAAGTTAGAATTATTACTTTACTAGTAGTCCTCTACTTAATAATTCTACCGCGGCGCTAACCTAATTAGAAGGCGGTAAGTCACGTGATTTTACTCTTTTGTCAGGAATTATTCCTTACCGAAAAAATCCTTAAATTTCAACTTTCCGTAATTACCGTCAGCCATTTTGTCCATCCCTACCCTCAGCGCACTTTTACCCCAAATCCTCTCCAAATTCTCGTGAGGGGAAACCGTCCAGAAAGTTCACCGGAAGCGGTCCACAGTATTTATGGCGCGACCAGAGTCAGCCTTCAGCGCCATTTAGAGCACCGTGCTTAGAGTCAGTAGTCTGGAGATGCTCACGCGGAGATGTGGAGTTGGCAATGCATGATATCATGTATTACAAGTTTACAACCAAGTATCTGTGGTCATAATGAACAGTATAGATTCAATTGACGATGTAAATAGCTAATATTTGGTTGGGACTGGCGTAGAGATCGGATCCCTGTCGGGCTTTTACCCGCGATCGGCCCATCGCTCTCACATGAGTCAAAGAAAACATTCACACAAACATCACGCAGCATCTCCGACTCGGGCCACACTAGCTGCTGCTGCTATTTATCGCTCCCTTGCTGACCGATCGTCCTCCTGGCAATTATTATTTCTTTGTTTCTTTCACCTTTGATCTTCTTTTCTACCCCAGATCTTCCCCCTATCCTTGACAGTCAATTCTCGTCATGCTCTCTACTCTCAGACTCGCCAGCCGCCGGGCTGTGTCCCGCGATGCTAGCGTACGCTCCGTGATTGCTGGCGCTAGATACGCTTCCACCTGGTCCAACGTTCCTCAGGGTCCTCCTGTAAGCTTCACAATGTCTAGATCCATCCGAATAATGCATTCCTGACATTGCGGCTCAATCTTTAGGATGCTATCCTTGGTATCACCGAAGCCTACAAGGCCGACTCTTTCAAGGAGAAGATCAACCTGGGTGTTGGTGCTTACCGTAAGGAACCCCGGTCTAGTCATTTCGACCTCTTCTCGTCAATTCAACGGCTTGCATTGATGGCCGCGCTCCCGCAATTGTCGTTATAAACAGTTGCTAATTTCCCACGTCTCTGTAGGTGACGACCAGGGTAAGCCCTTTGTCCTGCCCTCCGTCCGTGCCGCCGAGGACAAGGTTGTTGCATCTCGCTTCGATAAGGAATACGCTGGAATCACTGGTATCCCCTCTTTCACCAAGGCCGCCGCCCAGCTTGCCTACGGAGCCGACTCTCCCGTCCTGAAGGAGGACCGTCTCGTCATCACACAGTCCATCTCCGGTACTGGTGCTCTGCGAATTGGCGGTGCTTTCCTCCAGCGCTTCTACCCCGGCGCGAAGAAGATCTACCTTCCCACGCCTAGCTGGGCCAACCACAACGCTGTCTTCAAGGACTCGGGCTTGGAGGTTGAGAAGTACCGCTACTACAACAAGGACACCATCGGCCTTGACTTCGAGGGTCTTATCGAGGACCTCAAGGCTGCTCCCAGCAACAGCATCATCCTGCTCCATGCTTGCGCTCACAACCCCACTGGTGTCGACCCTACCCAGGACCAGTGGCGCAAGATCAGCAACGTCATGAAGGAGAAGGGACACTTTGCTTTCTTCGACATGGCGTACCAGGGATTCGCCAGTGGAAACGCCGATACCGATGCCTTCGCACCGCGACATTTTGTTGAACAGGGCCACAACATTGCTCTGTGCCAGAGTTTCGCCAAGAACATGGTAAGTTTAGTGATCTATGTTGCGGCGCTCGTATGTTGACGCAAATTGTAGGGTCTCTACGGTGAGCGTGTCGGTGCTTTCTCTCTCGTCTGCGAGTCCGCCGAGGAGAAGAAACGTGTCGACTCTCAGATCAAGATCCTCATCCGTCCCTTCTACTCTAACCCCCCTGTGCACGGCGCCCGTGTCGCTTCGACCATTATGAACGACCCCGCGCTTAACAAGCAATGGCTCGGCGAGGTCAAGGGTATGGCCGACCGCATCATCGAGATGCGTGCTCTTCTCAAGAAGAACCTTGAGGAGCTTGGCAGCAAGCACGACTGGTCCCACATCACCAGCCAGGTACGTCAGCTCTGAGCCACTAGAAGCCTCTCAATACTAATATCCCCAGATTGGCATGTTCGCCTACACCGGTCTCAAGCCCGAGCAGATGGAGGCTCTTGCCAAGGAGCACTCCGTCTACGCCACCAAGGACGGCCGTATCTCCGTGGCTGGTATCACCACCGGCAACGTCAAGCGCCTTGCCGAGTCCATCTTCAAGGTGACCGGTTAAATTAAACAAAGGAGAGATAGAAGGCTAAACTGGTTATAATTGGATCTGTTTAGAAGAGACACATGTACTGATATCCGTTTTGTTCTATTAGCATATTAAGGGCACGTTTAAAAATCTACTTGGAAGACTGTTTTTACCTAAACACTTTTGCTGTGACCGTGGCTCATACCGTCCATATGCACAAAGGAATCACATCTGAGTAGCAAACAAGTGTTGTGTCTGGTCTTGTCTCAGGGCCTAACTACCTCTAGGTACTCATAAGCCACTTAGGTAGACTTCTAATAGTCTCCTCCAGTCCAGTCCCATTCACAACCCATCTGTCCAAACCGCATGATACCTACCCAATAATAGTCATCAAATGTGGGTTCTATGCGCTCTATAATTTCCCACAAGCAAGCAACTGTGCCGTTGTCAGAAAAGCACAACATATCTACGACGAGGTACGTGCGTACCTTACAACGGGCTGCAGTGCATGCGCAAATGCATACGCCAGGTACATATTTAGGCAGCTAGCCGAAGCTCAGGGATAAATGGCTGGCTATTGGACCTCACCGGCTCACCGTACCTAGGCAAAGCGATCGAGATCACCATGAGGCGCAGGAGTCGTCCCGGTTCGTTGGCTTTCACGATCATAACCTGGACTCGCCTCGCAAGACGTGGGCGATGGATGGAATGAGGCTGGGATGTAGATCTTTTTTCTGGGTTGCAAGTTGTAGTTGGAGCCCCGCGTCTCTCTAAGATAGTGCTGCTCTAGAGCAGGGCGTCCGCTACTGAGTGTACTGTAGATCTGACTCGCATCGATCTATAGTGTCCTACCTGACCTGACAGCTGAAGAGAATCTGGTCGAGTCAAGTCAAAGCCCCGGACATAGGCGAGACATTGGTATGGGCACGTTTCGGAGCGACAAGTAGGTAACGGCCAGTAGTCGGTCAAAGCTGGTTCCACGACATATCCCAATGGCTGCAGGAAATCTACTGCGCGAATGATTAAGAGGTTTGTAACGCTAGTCAGGACCCAGGAGCAGGCTGGTCAAGTAAGGCGCTGCGAGAATGGATATGGTAAGTCATCAGTGGACGATAACTACGAGATGTGCGGCGCGTTTGTGGTATTAGCAGCAACCTAGCGTTACATCACAGAGGACGTCAATAATACCTAGCAAATGAGTGTACTAGGTACTCTGCAGGAAACATGCCCTATTACCATAGGGCAGTCAATGATGAATGATGATGTGCTGTATGTCTGAAGGTTGTATGCCAGATGATTTTCAGCTACTCACGGGGCTGAACGCCTCGCATCCATTGAATGCTGACTGGGCCATGCTTGGGGCTGAAGCCTGAAGACCGACATCTTGACTGCTGACAGAGCCAGATTGATAAGCAGTAAATTCATCCAGAGTAAGCGAGTTGCTGCTAAGAATAGCCGGTAATTACCTGGGCTAACTGCAATTGGGGAGTGCACCTGCAGTTGTACAGGGATCTGAATAGGGCTTAGACGGATGCTGTGAGACATCCGTGGCATTGCATCCAGGATTTCATGTGGTGACTGTCGAGGCCTTTGAATGGCGAGAGCTGGTCTGTGGTAGGTCGAACTTATTGGGGTCTAGTCAAGAGCCTTTGCTGCTAAGTTGTAGTTGTTACTTTCCGCATTGCTGCTCTGCGCGGAACGGTGTACGGTATAGTAGAAGCAATCGCACGTGGAGCATGTTATAGGCTCATGGTTTGAATAAAACCACTAGATCGGGCACTCGAAGGGGAAATGCCGTACGAAAGCCGGCTCACCTGCAGTGTTGTGGGGTGCCTTGACCATCAGTGCGCTGTGCATTGTTGCGATCGATTTTCTTTCTCAATTCCAGCAGCTTGGAAGAGTTGGCAGGAAATACTCGACACTCGTACCCGCAAGGTCGACGCATGAGACGCAGTCACTCCGCCAGGCTCAGGCTTTCTCCGGTTCTTGTCGGAACGGGCCTTTGCCGCTTGGCTTGAGCCTTGACGTTACAAGTCGTAAAGGCATATGATGAGTATGAGGAGCGTAGGTCACAGATTGGGCGACGTCTGAGCTGTCCCTGAGGGAGTTGATAAATATCCCTTCATACGGCACATTCACCTAGCTGGAATGATCGCAGGGAGGCCTATCTAACCTCCAGATTCATCTCTCCTAGGCCCTTGGAAACCAATTATTTCCTGCGAACTTTGTTCTTGTCAGCATTTTTGCTTTTTGAACTCGCTGTCGGGACCTCTTCTCCACTTCCAGTTCCAGCCGGGCACACCCGTTTAGCGCGCCAGCCGTAAGAAACTCGTAACATGACATTTTACCTCTTGTCAGTAGGAGAAAGTAAGGAAACCGTCATATTCAATCGTCACTGTTCAATTCACGCGTGCGGAGTTTGTCAGGACTACTGGGTTCCCGTTAAAGGTTGTTTCGGGTGTTGCTGAGCAATCTATTGGGAATCTTGAACTGAGACGACCGGTCCTGACGATCATCTCACTGAGAAATGTTCGTAGCTTCAAGAGTTCCCCGACGCGGACAGCCAAATAAAATCAGGAGCTAGGACGGAGACCCGACTCGGAGGTGGCAAAAGACAGGGAGTCAGGGTGGGTTTTCGAACTTCTTGGATTGATTTGGATACCACATATATCCCTCGTACTTACCCCGGCATATTTATCGCTATTGCCACAGAGAGTCAGGGACATTGATACGGCACCAGGTACTATGCCTTAGCCATCCCGGGGTTTCGACTTCCGATCTGATATGACAATTGCTTGTGCCTCACGAGGACCCCATCATTATGATACCCACGCTTCACGGGTTCTTTCAGTGTTCAGGCAAGCAGGAAGGAAACACGCAGCATCTGCGAACAAAGGGTTGGTTCGCGGGTGATCACTGATCTGCTGTCGATGGGCGATCCACGACGATTGTTATTCTCGGTATCGTACCCGATCCTATGTTGACAATAAGTGGTTTGGTTCTCGCTCGAGTAGCCAGGCCACGGAGCTCGCCTGTGAAGGAGGAAATGTACATTCCGACTTCGGTTTGTTCCTTCCGTATCTGCGATTTAGGCTTCCCTTTGAGAATGCTGAATCCGTAGTCAGTTCATCGTGCCTATACTTAGTATACTCACGGCCACAGTTCCTGCCATGGGTAGTGCCGTGCGGCCGTGGCTGAGCATGTCATAGCTTCATAATGGGCGTGGTCAATTGGCCAAGGTGCGCCGAATGTCGAGATCGGCAGACGCGGTTTGGATCGCTGGAGATTCACTGCTCCCAGCGATCACGGCCTTCTCGCTAAGACCACGCACATCAACCTCTCTACATACTCCGTACCTGACCGACGTCTGTCTGTCTACACCTGTACGAAGTAGAGAGTACAAGAATAACGGCCGGAAATTATACCTCATGCTGTACTCCAGCAACCTTGTGCGCATAGGCCATTCGTGAGGGGTCAAAACGTATCCTCTGGTCGCTGTCCTTCGGCACGTTACTACTTCGGATTCGGAATCCGTTATTGACTGCCAAGTTCTTCAGGCATGAATGGCCGGCTTCCGGTCTCTGATTCCCCTCACGCTCTAGCTCCCTCTGCTTGCATCAGAGATGAGATGGACGGATATCCAGCCAGCACCAACAGTAGTCCTCTGTCTATAAAGCACTTTGCTGAAGAACCGGCGCAGAGGACTGTTTTGATTAATCCATCGCAGAAGTTACTTTGTGGTTCACACTTAGTTTCCGGGCAGTGGGGCCTGAGTGGCACAGGTTGGGGGTTGTTACAGCGGTTACATACAACTCTTACAGGGGCTGGACGGGGCCTGGCCAAGGGACCACCTGACTGACAGATCACACTCAGATCTCGATACCTTGAAAGCCATTCAGCCATTCTGGTCAGTGAACACTACGGTATGAGGATGTCAGAGGAAAGAAAGACTGTGTCTGACTTCTATCTGAGTCTCATTGTCCCCGAATTGCTCAGTTTCAAGAGCCAGGAACCTCATTGTTGTTGGCACGCGGCAGGTCGATCATGACTGACATGCCGATGCAATAATAAGGGATTTCTAAGACTCCCAAGGTCAACCTTCCAAGGTTGCCCGACACGACACGGTTAGTGCTACCATCATGACTTTGGACGAGGTCACGTCTGAGTCGACTGACCCCATTAAACGCGCCGTTTCTCGGACTAGTGGCCGTACTATCATCCCCCTTCCTAATATTATTCGTCTTCTTGTGTATTGTCCCGAAGAATCCTGTTGACTACAGTAGACCAATACTAGTCAGACAGACAGACAGCCAGCAGCAGGAGACGGTATCCAATGGGCAAACATTCCCAGTCAACGATGCTTTAGGGTAGAAAGTTGAATGCAAGATGCGACACTCTTCGGACGCTGCAGGCCTGCGAAAGAGGTAAAGAAATGAGATTAATAAATTTAACCAAATAAATAATGGGGGCATTCATTGTTTTTATTGGTAATACTTGTCGGAGTATCGGTCAAGTACCTGGGATAATTATCTTTATTATTTCCCTTTTATAGCCTCTCTGGGCGTGGAAAAGGCACCCTAAACAGCGACAATACGGCCCAGAAACCAGAATACCGCCGCTCCCCACCCGCCTTGTCTGGTCAGCTCCGCCTTACGCTTCCCAGGCCTGGTTTCTTCGGCATCATCTCATCTCATCTCGCCCTCTCCCTTCCTACTTTCTTTCCTCTCCCCTCTCACCCTTTCCCACCTCTTCTACACTGCCTCCAAAACCATTCTGCCATGGGTCTTGCTGCTTTCAAACCCTGGCTTGCCCTTCCATACACAAACCTTCCTTAACCCTCACAACGGTCTGTTGCTTGATTCATGGCGTATTCTTGTTTCAACTCTCCCGGCCGATGACCTGCAGCTCTCACGCTGCTACCCGCTCTGGACCTCGAACCCGGACTGAGACACCTGTTCCAATTCCTATTTACTGACCGATCCTCCTCATTGTCTACATACTGCACTTCTCGTTGAGACCGGCGTCACTCACTCTCGGGCGTGATGTCCACCCTACGAGTTCCCGAGAGAGGGTTGTCTCTACATAGAGACAGCCCCGGAGACGATACCGGAGCCAAATCTACACAGATTATGCGTCTGGACTTTGCTCAAAACACACTGGATGAGTTGATTGAGAGTCTCCGTGCCGACCAACCAGCCCGAATCCGCCTCGGAAAGCACCAGACCCTCTACTACGGTTCGAACAAGTCACAGCAATTCCACTCCTCCCCCGAGTCCCACCGATCTGAGATCTACACAAACAACTCCACCGATGACGGAAAATTATACTTCACTGGCGTTTTGAGTCACAGCTTGGAGGTCCAAAAAGCCCAGGAGGCAACCGCGGCCACCGACCAAGCACTGGCCAATCTCGAGCAGAGCTTGAGTGCCTTTGAAAGAGGAAAGGAATCGAAGAAGACTCATATGATAACTGATATCTCTGAAGTAAAGGCTCTCCGAGCGGGCGATAGCCGCGCAAAGGCTGCTCTCCTTGCCCGTATACCTTCAAGCAAGGTGGAGCTGGAGAAGGATAGGCTACTGAAGACCAAGCCCAACTCCAATCGCTCTGTATCTTCAAGCCCTGCTTTAGGTGTCGCTCGGTCACCTGTCTCCATGCTTCCTCTCACTCCAACCTCAGCGCCCCCTTCTCAGAACAAGGACCGCCTCCGCCTCGAAGCCCTCAAGATCCCTTTCATTCACCTCTTAGCAATTCGCGCCGTCTCTACCAAGTTTCTCGCTCGCCAGACCCGTTCCTCCATTGAAGATTGCGCAGTGTTGGCTCAAAAGTACGGAGTCGAGAACCGAATCAACCCGGAGAAGTTCGATCTTCGAGACAAAGTCTACAGGGAGCTGGACGTGTGGAAATTTCCTTACCCGTCTCAGGAAGACAGGCAGGAAGCAATAGAAAATGCCATCTCGGCGTTTGACCGAATGAGGATTTCTCGCTCTGACAAGCTGTGGCAGAGCCTACTTCCCAAGGAAGAACGCGGGAAAGGCAAGTGCCTGTCGCGGCTGAACCTGCAAACAGGCCCAATCAAAAAGCCCTTGACTCCCCGGATACAGATTTCAGACGAAACAGGCGAAAACGGGAACATGACGAGCCAGGAAGCCGAGAAGTCCGCGGCAACCGCACCGAAGTCCGCTATGAACACGCAGAAGAACGCCAAACGTCCGGCAGCGAAAGGTAAGACGGCTGTCAATAGCACCTTGACCGGTCGTGTGACCAAAAAGTCGGACAAAAAGCCGCCGTCGAAATCCGAGAACAAGTTCAAGTCCGCCGAATATGTGCATGATTCTGACGACGACGAGACTGACCTTCCGGACGTATCTTCATCCGAAAAATCTCAACCGCTGCGGACGCAGCCCAAACCCAAACCCAAACCGACCCCGAAAGTTACTGAATCCAAAGCTCCCAAAGAGCCTTCCCATGTACCTACACCAAAAGTTGATCATAACGATGCACCGGCGCCCAAGTCAGATATCTCTTCCAATAGCAAACCTACCGCAGCGAAAAGACCACCGTCCTCCTTGCCATCAAGCCAGAAGCCCACCCACAAAGCAACCACCCTCGCGTCTTCGCCCACCAAAACCTCAGACCCCCAAAGTCGCAGCCGGTCGTCCAGCCAAAACAATACCTCGAGTTCATCTTCGCCGCTGATAAGTCAGATTTCGAGACCGCGTATAGCCGCAGAACGGCCTACCGCAAAACTACCAGCCAAGCCGAACGGAATCGCAAGGGCACCGGAGACAACAAATTCGCTAAAACGCAAGGCCGAGCTAGAACGGCCATCGATCCAGAACAGCCGTCTACATGATGACTTGGATCACAAACGGCGACGGGCAGTGAGCGCTTCGAGTGGCAGCACCGGGAGCGCCTCTCCGCCTCTCAGTCGCGAGCTACATATGCGACAATTGCGGGAGAAGTCACAGAAGTTTAAACAGTTTTATGCCAAGTATCGTTCATTACATGATGCAATGGCAGCTCATCCTGATCCACCACGGGCGGAATTGGAGAAGCTACAGAAACAGCATGTTCGACTGCAACGAATGAAGAAAGAGATTTGGGACGAAGATCGGCGGCTCCGAGATGGTCTTTAATGGGTTTGACACAGCATGACTATAATTAAATATGGCTCCCTTTGACGTTTAGCAGAATTGGTTTCTACAGCACAGTTCTGTTGTTAATATTTTCCCAGCACTTTGTTTTCTCCATCATATTCTGCATCGCATTTTCAGCGTGAGGCATAATTTCTGAAAACTGGAGGCGTTTTGCATAACCTCCGAGCTGCATTTGACATTTTGGTTTGCATTATTTCATGTCAACCATACCTAGCAGAAAACGGGCATGGATTCCATAGAGATTAAGAGCAAGGAGCTCTGGGCCGTTTGCAAGGAGCCCGATCCCAGAATAAATAGAGTTCATAACTAGACGCAAGTCCACTCAACTTTTCCCTGTAAATGCCCGTAGACCGTGCTCCTTGCAACTCCCAAATACTATATCCAATTGAATCTCTCCTACCCCTCTGTGGCTGAACTTTGGGGTCAACCATCATTCATTCTTGAAGAAAATTGTCTCCACCGGACAGGCATCCCTATTCAACTGTAAGTGCTCCGTCATTTCAATAGAAATTTACTATATAATGCTCCCGCGCAAAGTCCGCCTAATAGCTCTGGTGATCTCTACAGAAGTTCTCATGATAAGGCCATGAGCCCCACGGCCCCGGTTCGGTCTCGCCCAAGTCAGGCTGTCGGCTCATTCAGTTCTCAGTTCTCACTCAAGGAGTCAAGGTCATTGTAGGCGACAGACGCTAAGCCCAGTTCAGGTCCCAGCCCCACTCACACGTGGCTGGCCCGACGCCGCCCTGTTTCAGTACCGGTATTTGTGTAACTCCAAGTCTGGTATCGGTGAGTATCGGCGGCAGAAACACGCCGCTCACGTCATCACATTCTTGCCGTTTTATACCGCTTTTGAGAGTGCTTACGGCAGGCGGTAAAAGGAGTGGAGAGCTTGGTGGGAGATCAATGGGCTCCATTGTTTCGTCGGCATGGCTCAAAGCTCTTTTGCGATTGGATTGAGCAAAACGCTTTATGGTTGGTTTTCTGCAATATTTGAGCTCTGAGAAGTCAGTGTGCGGGACACATCTGGTTCAAGGTCTTAAGCTCGATCTTTTTGGTGCGTCCTTGTTGATATAGGAGCCGCAATCCCGGACGGGTACAACCATGTCTTCTTCAAGAGGTCGAGGCCCTAGTCAGAGGAGTCCTCATGTCCTGGTACACTTTTCTGTCCCAACGGCTCTCTGCTTGTTCTAATCCGACCGCTGCTAATACTCATTGATCTAGGTGACCGACTCCCGAGAACAACATTCGTCCGGACAACCCCGGCGCCGCCGTTCCCCAGCTACCACCCGTTTCATCACGGTCGATAACGTCCTTCAATATGCCTCCGATATCCCCTCAATGCAACAGCGAAATCCACCTGATGCGGCACGGCTACGACCACGTTCCCGTCTTGCATCAGCAGCAGGCGGACTGATCGGCTCGGGCGCAGGCGCAAGTCGAAGTGCCGCCAGCGGCGCCAATGCATCTACTGCAGCGGCCGCAATCGGACGTCTAGCGGCGCAACCGCATCTCCCACCTCGCACGACGAAGGTTAGCGAGAAGCTCGTGCTGTTACCTGAGGAAGGAGTGGAGCCACAGCCTGAAGATGAGGAAGACGAAGATGAAGAACATGAGTTCGGCGATGAGACGGTCGATGAGGAATTGGTGCAACGAATCGCGCAGGAGAAGAATATTGACCCCGACTCAGTGAGGCATACGCTCTTAGCGCAGAAAAAGAGGCTTAGTGGTGATTTTGGTGTCGACAACGACCTCGCGCCGCTACTGGCGGAGGAGGACCGGATGCGCAAGCGGGCGGTTGGGCCAGAGAGAGCGAAGAGTTATGCAGAACGACTACCCAAAGCCCGTCGTGCGGAAAAGTTGGCTCGTGTCACGGCTTACTGTACCGCGCAGGCTTATAAGATGAGTTCTCTTTCATCGTTTGTGAAAGATAGGCATGGCGGGAGGACGAAGCTATACGATGATTGTCTATATACGGCCTACCATCTTCCGCTGTTGCCCGGACACGGGGGATACAGAGTGCGGAGTAGTCCGGTTCTGAAGAAGCCTGGGGGAAAGTCGTTATTGGATGAGGAGATTGAACGAAACGAGCTGCGAGATCACGACGAAGACTATATCGAATCGGAAGAGCACTCCGTTTTTGAAGGGCAATCGAACGAACATGAGGCTCGAGAGCAGAATGGACACCTAACTTCTAATAATGGCACTACGAGCGATGGCCACCCTCGATTGTTATCCCCTGGGTCCACGCCTACAAGACTCCCATATGACGTCGCCGAGATGTTTGTATTCAGCTACGGCGTTGTCGTCTTCTGGAACTTCACGGCGAAACAAGAAAAGGATATCTTGGCAGATCTAGCATTCGCAACGTCCTCCGCAACCGGGTCCCCCATAACCCTCGCAACACTGCCGCTCCAGGAAGAAGACTTTGAGACAGAAGAATTCCACTTTGAGTACAATACGGAAATCTCCCGCCCGCGCGTCTACAACGATATGATTACCCTCCGGAGTGGCGATCATATGATAAAGCTATCCATAAGTCACGGTATAGCCCAAAGCACCAAACTATGTTTCTTTGAGGAGGTCATGGCCCGCCAAATGGCCGAGGCAAAGGATGTTCCGCGCCGTCTTGCTATGACGGGCAAACTAGGTCTGAAACGAGAAGAAGTGTTCCGCATTCTAGGCAAGCTATTCAAGAGTCGAGTGGAGGTTAATCTCTGTACGTCCTGGAGCCACATTGCAGTGAAAAGATATTATGCTGGTCAATTGCTAACGGATCTATTACAGCCTCGAATGTCCTCGACGTCCCCAACTTCTTTTGGGAAAGCGAGCCAACGCTCTACCCACTTTACATCGCCGTCCGCGAATACCTCGAAATCAAGCCGCGCATCCAGGTCCTCAACGAAAGGTGCCGAGTCTTCCTCGACCTCGCCGAAATTCTTTCAGACGGTATCGCAGATAGCAAGACTTCCCGTGAGTTCTCACTGCTTCTCGCTTTATAATGTCATCGAACTAACCGTTTCCCTTCTCTCACAGATCAAACATGGATCATCATTGTCCTAATCGTCATCTCCATCCTCGTCACAACCTCAGAGGTCTTCCTCCGCTTTGGCCTCCTCAACGCAGGGAAAGGCACCTCGGCGGTCGGGTTCGGCGCCGCCCTTGTCGGCAGAGCCCTGCGCGGCTCTTCCTCTGCCCAGACCTGTGCTTGCCCGGATATCGCCGGCTCAGGGTCAAATTTCTCGGGACTAGGTGCTTATTCGTAGCGGCTGATGGCGTCTCAGTTTTCTCTTGCCTCATTCGAGCGAGTACATACTATCTTGTGTTTTCCGTGGCTCTGCATTGGAGGGATGGCGGGCGTTTTTGGATGTTCAATTCTGCATGCCAACTGAATTGTGTCAAGTAGGGTATATATAATCAACAAGATTGCTGCCGGTTCATAATCCAGAGTGTCTGGTCTATCGCTTCGATTGTATAGATTGAAGAAAATCCTGTAAAGGGTAGGAGCGGACTCAGTTTATGCGAAAATCCAGATATAAGGGAGCCCGAGCGGTATAGTGTACTCTTCAGTTCAGAACAGGAAGGAATGGGCTGGCAGGCCCGTTGCACTTCCTCCTCGGGGTGTGGATATATCTTGTAGGGATGGGCTAACATTGCAGTGGACATAGAAGACGCTGTCTAGGTATCCATAGGGAAGGAGCATGACAATGATATGGGGAGAAGCGACTTAATAGTGCCTTCCAAGCGTCCCGGTCTCGCGATAAACCAAGAGCCACAAGATTGATGACAAGGTATTACTACATGAGGCTCCTTGAGGGAATTTGTGTTTTTGAATGGTATAATATCACATTGAGCAGCAGTTGCTAGGTCTATATCGTACAAGATGATCATTCACAAGAGGTAGAAGATCACATACAAAAGAGAACGTTAGCATGATAGACAAAGGAAATAAACAACATGAGAACAAGCACAGAAAAACAGAGCAAAGCTTCATAACCCCAGTGTCCCGATCCATCGAAGCCCCAACCAAGCGTCGGGTGAAGAAGACAAAACACCACGTAAAAAAAACCCATTTCCCACTCTATAGATGCTTTCGTCCCTCGGTCATAATCGCACATGAAGGCCACAAATAATGATATGAAAGAAAATCACAACGCCCCGTTTGGCGACAATAATCAACCGATCAACCCAGCCTAGCCAGACCCATACTCCTTTCCAGCGCTTTATACCCGACACTGGGAGATGCTATCATGATGGTATACTGAATGAAACCAGAACAATGTAGAAGATGCAATGCGTGGGGAATGATAATTTGAGATCTCGGGGCAGAAGAGCATGGAAGCAAGAAATAAACGAAAAAAAAAACAACAAAACAAAACAAAAACAAAACAAAGGAAATTGGGTAATTTCAATGCAAGGCATTGGTCGATAGAATGAGCACAGAGGCCGATGGCTCGAACGCGCGTATTCATCGTATTCATTCTTTGCATATGACTAGACCGGCGTAGACCATGAGTTATCGCCAAGCCTTGGTCTCAGCTCATAATTCTCGGGCTCCGTGCTAGCGGGACGTCGAATGGTAGAGTTTGGGAAATACATGTGAGGCGGGACTGAACCCGGATATGACGGGCCGCTTGGTTCAGGATATCCAAAGTCCGGGGCCGAAACAGGCGAATGTGAAGGCGAGGGCCAGCCCAGGCTGGACATATGAGGGCTTCCACCGACACTATTTGGGCGATGATCTTTGTTGGCAGGCGGCTCTAGGGGCTGAGGAGGCGCATAGGCCGACGGATGAGAAGTCATGGATGGCCGAGGAAGTGGAGCGCTGCTGTAGGTGGAGAGAGATGGCGATGAGGCGGTGGGGGAGGCGCGAGGACTCGCCTGTTGAAAGTCCCCTCGGACGTGCGCCGGGATAGAGCCATTCCCTAGGTAGTATTCGCCCGTCGAACGGGGAATAGTCAGAGGAGGAAGCTCACCACCAGGTGAGATGGGGTGATGCGCGGGAGAAGGCGTCGAATGCACCGAGCCGTGAACAGAGCCATGGTCAGAAAAGATTCCGTCCACTCTTGCCCTCTCCTTGTTTTGCCGGAGGTTGGCCTCAGTTTCAGCAGCAGCTTCTTCAATGGTGCCAGTATGGTGGTTTTGGTGGCGCGTCAATGTTGTGCGCCGGGTGAAGGTCTTTTGGCAATTGGCGTAAGGGCATTTGTACGGCCGTTTCCCAGAATGAATCCTGCGATGTCTGGCCAGGGAGGATGAGTCACTGAAGGGCTGCATCAACCAAGTTAGTTATAGGACAATCTTTGATTGCAAATTGCCATACCTTGCCACATCTTTCGCACATATGCGGTTTTTCTCCGGTGTGCACTCGAGAATGTACCGTCAAAGCAGAGCGTTGAATAAACTGCTTACCACAGCCGGGGTAGTCGCAGGCATGAGGACGAATTCCTGAGTGAATTCTCTCTATAAATAAGTTAGAAACAGAGATACTGCCTTGACCGCACGCGGGCCTGTCTTACCGTGCCTTGCTAAGTCACTTCGTCGAGCAAATCCTTTCCCGCACGTTCCGCAGTGGAATGTTTTGGGAGGGGGTTCCGGTCGCCCGTGGGGCGCCGCACTAATTGGGATTGGAGCGGTGGGATACCCTGCAGGAGCATACGGACTCTGCAGCATAGGCAGTTGCGGGTTAGGCGGTTGAACCGCGTATCGAATGTCTTGGTTCATGTTCGGTGCCTGGGTCAGCTGAGCGTGGGGAGGATACGAGAGGACAGCCTGATCAGCCGCCTCAGAAACGCCAGGTTCGGATTTCATCCCAGGAGAAGATGAACTATCGAGATTTGAAGCTTGCATGAACTGTTGATGGTCGAACTGGGTGTCTGGCGCAACCATGGCCACAGAAGCTTTTCGGTTTAGGATAGTTGTGATGTCCATGACCCGGCCCAGCTATTTGCTGAGGAGCGGTAGCCAGGACGAATCAAAAGGTAGTTTGAGGTAGTCTGTGCGACACGTAACCGTAGAACTCACGTCGGAGTTCGTCCACAGGGTTCGGATGCGATAGATAGACTCAACGATTGAAGCGAGACAGGGTACGGTCGTCCCAAATCTAGCCTATAGGTCTAGTTAGCAAATTTAAATTCCATTCTAGCGGGCCCCGGCGGTCATGCTGCGAAGAAAAGAGGAAGAAAAGAAACCAAAACAAAGCATCGGCTCCGGCGCAACCGCGACCGCGCAACAATATCCTCACAAAGAGAGCGCACATATGGGATAAACTCACGTTCAACTCGCGCAAGCCTAGCTGGTGGAATGAAATGATAGAATGCGACGTCGGTGAGCTACAAATCGCCAGCGTTCGTAGCAAAGAGTAGCGATCAACCGAGCAAGGGCGCCAGATGCGAAGCTGAGACGAGAAGGGCGACGAGACACAAAGTGCAAGTGGTGATAGTTCAGGTCGTGCCCGATTTCCAAAATCGAGGTTGCAGTCAAAAGCCGAGTCTCTCAAGTCGCAAATGTGTGTCCGAAGTATTGGGTGAAATTCAGTCCGAACACGTCAATCTCAGCCGTTCACAGCCCAACGGAAGCTCAGCCACTGTCTCAACTGCGTCACTTTTGGGGTTCACTGTAGAGGCCGTCGGGTACAAGCGACGATAATTAATAGCTGAAACGAGTACGGCGCGACAATGGGCGAACAATTGCGACACCTCAGATGTAAGCGGGCGGGCGGGCGACTACTGATGCCAGCACGAGTTCCTTGTGATTAAGCAAGGGCGAACTTCGGAGACTTAGAGGTTTCCTTGGAGTGATTCGGAGCGCAAAACGTGGTTCGTTGTGATAGAGCTGTAGCGCGCGACAGGGTGTTAGCACAGTGCTCATGCAAAGTTCTTCCGCCCCCAAAGTCCGGGGCTGATGGTATGATTTGGAAGGCGATGCAAAGCTAGAGATGTCGCGTTTTGATTCCGTCTGACAACAGTCCATAGCACAGCCAAGACAGTTCAGGGTCAAGAAGGGGTTCCTCCTGCGAGCACCCGACAAACTGAGACGAAGAAAGACCGAGGAGCTGGGGAAAACACAGGTCGGGACTGCGTCACCGCCAAGGTTGCGGGTAGAGGTCGTCGAAAAAAGGCAACAACAGATAGACTCACAGATGAAGAGGTCTGTATGGACGGAAGAGTTGGGGGAGACTGGCACCACCAAGGGGCCTGAGGGAAGGGAGGCGAAGAGGAGTTCGTACTGGGAAGGAAGTAAATACACGCACGGAAGAAGAAGCGGGAGCCTCGTGACTTACGGATAAAGGATACGTACAGGGTCGATCAGATAACCAGGTATGCCAGCAAAAGAAAGTCAAGAGCAGGTTCGCAGAAGACCAGGGAGGATAGCTGAATATTAATAGAGAGCGGAAATTGTCGCAGGTTTCAGGCTCTCTCCTCCATCGTCTTTGGCTTGCCGCTTCATCTTCCCCAGTGGATACACGACGATCGAATGGGCCACTCGTTCTCTTCTGGACTTTAATGAAACGAGTCGAGGCTTTACTACGCAG
>NW_020797892.1:3961-210172 GCF_003369625.1 Aspergillus mulundensis | reverse complement strand
GAAGGGCATCATCGCTACCTACGTCAGACCTTCAGGGGGTACGAACGAGAGTGGATCTTGCACCTCACGGGCGTTGCTACTTGATCAGACAGGAGCTATCCTTGCCTCACCCAAGCCTTAGTCCGTCCACTATTCCTGCTAGTGGAAGATGATGAAAGGACGTGAGCCTGCGACTCGCCGACTCGCAAATGTGCGACAGCCTGTCGTTCGCTGCTCGAAGAAAAGGATCGGAATCGGGGGAGCCTGCTGTTTCCAGTTTCCTGACGTGGGAAAATGCCATCCACGCTAAGGTCACTAAGCGGACTCGTACAGCGCGCTAACCAAGCCCACTTCCTTCTACAGAGCTTCTAGAAAGAAAAAGCAAGTCCACCGACGACTCGTGGAAAGCCTGAGCCACTCCGGCCCCAGCCGTTGTTAGGGCGGCAATTGGGCGAGAGGAGCCTATCTGTCCAACGAGGATGGCCACGCTCGTGTCACAACAGCAAGCACAAGTCCGTGGGATGTTGTCTGACCCGGGTTTACAGGCTGCAACTGCGGCTTTTCACGACCTTGCGCTCCCCCCCTTTTCTTAGGTTGCTTCTTCTGAAGCCATGCAGCGTCCGGCAACAGGAAACTCCCTCTGCACTGCAGAGGCCCGTGATGAAGCGAATCGGTGGTTCAAGGATCTGCCCCACGGCCCACACATTTGGCATTTCAGGTTAGACCGTGAGGCCCAGTTTCGCTCCGGCTCAGCCGTTCCAGAATCCAGGCATTGCCGCATAATTTTACGGAGCACGGAACAGCAGTTTAGCTCACCCAACGAAGGAGCATTAATAATAATAACATCAGATCCACTAATCTTAGCGGTGCAATGATGCTGGAACCGGAAAGAGAACCTCAGGGGTCTCGATCGTGGCTGATGACTAGGCGATGAGGCAAAGAGCACTACTTGTGCCGCCTGCACCGTGTATCCTCATCAGCACCGTCTGTGAATCAGCATGAATGACACCCCGTAGTCTACACTCAGCGCAGATCTGAAGATGGCAGTCACACCGTGACCACCCCAGGTTCGAATGGTTTTCTGCCATGGAACTTCTCGAAGCCTTTCATTAACCGATCTGGACTAGGACCGTTCCACAATCATGTGCATACCCTCCTCAACTCCAGTTCACTCGGTCTGTTCACTCACTGGCTTGTTCTTGCAAGCATATCCCAAGTCGAACCAGCGATGATCACTCGTCAAGACTCAGCCGTCGCCCACTTTCGCCTGGACGCTGTTCTACGTAACCCTACCACGAGCTTATTGGCTCATTGAGCGTACAAACTGATCTACCTGGGTACTACTTGGCATCAAGGTACTAAATACATCGCCCTGCGTACCGTTATACCAGCAACTCTGGTACATTTGGGGGCGCTTTGAAACAAGATGGCGGAAGATCGCGACGATGCCTCTCCCACGGACCCGTATGTAAAGCTTTGCTACTCTATCTACCACAAGACAAATCCTACCTGCAAAACATAGGTACCACGAAGTCGACGAGACCCATAAGCGATGTATTTTTCTTGTCACACCCTCACCTTGGAGTTCATACCAAGCATCTTGAAACAGTCTGCGAACGTCCAGACCCAAACAACTAACACCCTTTATCTCGCCCTCTCCAACCCTTCGTCATACATTATGCAGACCCGCCACGAGGGAGACTCAGACAGTTAGATATCCTCCGTCCGTACACGGATTCACAGACTCCCGGCGTCGATCCGGCCATGCAAAAGTCGGAATGATGATCACCATCGGGTCATCAATTCAACGGTGTAGATTAGCGCACCTAGCCTAGCTCTCCCCGTGCTACTTACGTACACGCCCCATAACAGCCCAGGTCTAATGCCACTAGCGTAGGACAAAAAAAGAAACACCGCTGCACACCGAAAGTAGAATGCTTCTAGAAGACGCGAAGAATGGGATCTACCTCCGGCCCTTTGTATTAGTGTCCACTCCCTAGGGGCAAGTGGATCGTACGATGTGGGCGTCCTCCGGAGTCCGTACTACTACTACTACTATTTCTCTCAGAACGGTCAACGTCCGTGGAGTCGTGAACCGTGTGACCCTGCAAAGTACCGTGAATATGCGTTCCGGACTTTTGGTACCCTGACTTCAGGGTGGGCACGGAGGAAGTAGATGGGCACGGAGAAAGCGAATCCGAGGAGGTACCCCGTACATGCTCCTTGCGCTGCTTTTAGATTGCGACCCAGCGCCATAACTCTATCTCGGTGAAGAAACTGATCTCCCGACAATGAATAGAGTCATAGCTACGTAATGGGACTGTGCATTTGGCCCCATCCGTCCTATGAATCTATATCCCATTATCTTGGATAAGGCTGACTAGTTGGAGCAAAATTGGAAAGATTCTGGAAACCGGGCGGCTTTCGGGCTCTCTATCGCGCTGCCCTAGCGATCGAACACGTGCATCACAATTCCAGCAGGTCCCGATTCCGATAAAGGCTGCTTCGGGGTGGAACGAACAGCCGAAGCCACTCGCATTTGCCTCGCTGAGGAGGCATACACAATACTAGGAAGACGCGATGAAGCCCGGGTCCGCAATCTTGGAAAGCAGCAACCCGAGGCAGGGCGATCGCACCTGCCTAACAGCGATGTGGCTGGGAGCCTGATCTAGAGAGGTGGATGGTGGCTGAAGGGATCTTGCACTTGTTTGTTGGCACGGCAGTTTACGCTCGATCCTCTAAGCAACCAACTATCAGCTCTGCAATATGTCGATACCCTGGCATCAACCGGGCATCGTCTGTTCCCGGCGCCAACGCCAGAAACTTTCCTTCCTGATCCCGGGCCTCAACGGACTGCCAAACATGTACTCTTCCATCCGCGAGCTCGAACCTCACATCGGCCCCGTCGCGTCGTGAAGCCGCTACAAACTCTTCAATGTCGAAGCGGAACAAAGGCTCTGCGGTGCCCGCGGAGACCCACGTGGTTGGGGGTAGAATGTACTTCCACGAGCCGCGTCCTGGCGCCCGGTGCGCAAAACTGCCGTGTAGCTTTAGGTATTCGGGAGGTGCTCCATGCAGAACTAGGTTGGAGAAACGCTCGAGTACGTGTTTGAATGCCGCGCTGCGGGGGTCCAGACCTTGATGTCGTGCTCGTGCGTCGGCTCCGCATGGGTTTAGGTTTACCCAAGGACTGATCAAGAAAGCCGCCGCTGGCTTTGGAAGGGCAAGCGGATTCTGATCTACAGATCTTTCGTACAGCGTTGTAAGAAGAGAGAGGATCAAATGGCCACCAGCTGATTCTCCAATGAGGTATAGTTTGGATGGATTTATGCGTAGTTCGCTTATGAGCCAGGTATATGCAGCGGTGGTTTGAGTAAGCTGTGTCGGCAACCGCGCGGTTGGTACAAGCGAGTACTCTAGAGAGAACACGGCCACCGTATGACTGCGTTGCGACAGTGTCTCTGCGATGAGGAGTAGTTCAGGCGCATTGTCAAGCGGATGGCCCATTACATAGCCTCCACCGTGGAGGTGGAAAAGGACGAGGTCTGCATCTTGAGGGCGAGATTTGATTGACTTGTCACGGTACACCCAGTATCCCGAGAAGTCAGGCTTTTGCACCTTCTCTGCCACGTGGAACGGGGCACCGGTGTAGCGTAAAGACTTTCTGATAATGGCCCCAGTCTTCTCACTTGCGCGCTGAATAACGGGTACTGGCAGGCGACGGCCGAAACTGAGGGGTTAGCTTACCGTATCCAACCAAGTTAGGGCCAGAGTACGCACCATAGGACAAGATCATGGCTGATTTGCTCCTTCATGTCTCCCCATGTCTGACCTGGGTGGCATAACGATGTGAGCACCGACAAGGGCGCATATACCACCAGCGTGATCAAGGTCCAGCAGATGTCCCATGCGGATATCTTAGGCGGGGCCGGGGTATTGAAGTCACAGCCATCAGTTTTGGAGTCAGACATGCCGTGCAGCTGTATACTTAGTAGATGCTAGTGTTCTTTGTAGTAGTAAAGAAAAATAGAGCGCAAAGTGTCTTCATAAGCTTCAAATAAATGTCGATCCTTCAGGCACTCATAAATTCGGCAGGCCGCCCATAGCCTCCTGTCTCCTGTCTCGTGCTATATTGACCAGCAAGACAAGCTCGAGGCTCATGATCCAGCAGAGGAAGGTGAGGTCCGAGCATCCTAGCTCATTTGCGAACTAGGCGATAGAGTTTTGGGTCTGGAGATGAAACGGTCTGGACGCCAGTTAATCTGAGCGAGGACCGAGCTTCTGATACAGTGCCCTTGTTTCATCTCGGTACTTGTGCCTCTGGTGATCGGAATGGATCCCTGTTGACCCCTGCTTGGTTGTGATAATTTCTTGCGTGATGCATGACATGTTCAACCGTATGATCCACATTGTTATTGCATTACTACTGCACTGAGATTGATGCAAACTGGATCGTCTTGGACAGCCTTGACCATCTATCCAAAGTCTTGGCGTGTTTGTTCCGCGCCTTGTTTTTCTCTCCACCAACATCGCCATACCCGGTGAACAGAGTATCGACGCCTTGAAGAGTTGAATAGCATATGAAGTCGTTCAATTGCCATGGTAAGATCTCTACAGATATAGGCATGTTGGAGCTCATCGTTTGTTTACGTCTCTAACCAGCGCTAGATCTCCGCATTGCGATAGCCATCCACCGCGGCACTCACCGAAACACTACATATTCGATACATATATAGCTTGGAGCTGGGCCTCTCCAGCACACAAAGATGGCCATGACACCCGCCAGACCAAGCATGCGCTCCATCTCCCTTCTCCTCCGCCCTCTATCCCGCCGCTCCCACTCAACCACCACCTCCGCCAGCTCCTCCGTCTCCGCCTCCGAAGTCTCCCACTTCTCCTCACTCGCTAGCTCCTGGTGGGATCCGATGGGCCCATCACGAGTCCTCCACCTTATGAACCCTCTCCGCCACGAATTCATCGCCTCCTGCCTCGCCGAAGGCTCTCCAGAATCCCCCGCGAAACAACCCGGAAGCCCGCCGAACACACTACACTACCTTGACGTCGGCTGCGGCGGCGGCATCTTCGCCGAATCTCTCGCGCGGACTATCCCACTCCCAGGGTCAACAGAGTCCAAATCAGAAACAGTCACCCGCGCCGCGTCAATAACAGCCATCGATCCCACAACGACACTCATCCAGATTGCGCGCGACCACGCCCGCAAGGACCCCAAGGTCTCAGCGCATTTGAACGACGGGAGGTTCAAATATGTGAACTGTACGCTGGAGGACGTCATCGCTTCATCACCGAACACGAATCAACCCTCAGACCCGGCGGCCGCAATCGGAGCCGGGGCTGGCGTCAGAAGGAAAGACGGCTTCGACATGATTACTCTCTTCGAGGTCATTGAACACATTGATACAAACGCACATATCTCCCCTCTCACCTTTCTTACAGACTGTCTTCGTCTCCTCAAACCCGGTGGGTGGCTGGTCGGCTCAACAATTGCGCGGACGTTTCCTTCCTGGCTTGTAAACCAGGTTATCGCCGAGGCGCCGTGGCCGATCGGTGTCGTGCCGAAGGGGACGCACGAGTGGAAGAAGTTTGTCAACCCGGATGAGTTGGAAAGCTGGGCGAGCGAGGGGTTGATGCGGAGTGTGGACTTGGAGAGGAACTCGGTAATGAGGAGTGGGAGTGAAGCACTCGATGGGATGAGATGGAAGTGCGCGGGTGTGGTGTACTTCCCCGGGCTTGGGTGGAAGTTTGTACCTGGGTCAGAGAGTTGGGGTAATTACTTTTGGGCCATCAGGAGGGGTGTGTAGGATGATCTGCGAGGATCAGACTGTAACATATATATATCTACGTGTATAATAGGGAAAATCTGGAATCGTTCCTTGGGTATGAGTCTAACTACCTGTTACTATCCTAGAAAATTCCAGACGAGATAATGTCACTTCCTTTTCCCCTTCCCCTTCTTCTTCGAACCACAGGGCGGATCAGGTACACTAACAGTCCCCTGGACGACTTCATCTCCCTGATCCTTCAACTTTTCCGACCCACTAATGAAGAAAGTCAAGTCCCGGTTCTGTTCCGCCAGGTCAATGTTACTCGCCTTGAGTAACTCGACCTCGCTAGTGAGGTGCTCGATGCGCGCCATAAGACTCTCATTCATCGCCTTTTCCTCACGCCATTCGCGCTCCATCTTCCTCGCCATGGCCTCGAATTTCTCCGCCCGTTTTTCGGCCCGGGACTTGTCGCGCTCAAGGACGGGTATTGTTTCAGAAGCGAGTTTAACATGTTGCGTTTCGAGGCTACGAAGGGTGGCTGTTGCTGTGTCGGCAGCTTCTTGCGCGGAAGAGGCGGCCGCGCTGGCCTGGGAGGCTTTGTCGACGGCGCGCTCAAGGATGCCTTCGAAGTAGGCGCGTTGGCTTTCGAGTTGGCTGGTTAAAAGGTGTGTGTATTCGACGCTCATGTTTTCTAATTTCTCGCGTGGCACAGCGTCGGTCCAATCGGGTGGGTCGAGGGCGCTGTTGTCTGCTGCAGGGAGCTCGACAAGCTTGCCATCTGTTTTGCTCTGGATGATGCGGTGCACGTAGGCATCTCCAACGTAGTCCCACACGCGCTGGGTGGAAAGGTCCATGGCAAAGGCGTGCGAGGTCTGGCTGTAATGAGCAAAGGCATGGGCGCTGTCGTACCGGCCACAGCCGACATTACCGCAGATGAGGCAGACCCAAAGGTTGACGTCGGAGTGGCAAACGCTGCATTCAACGTTTTCGTCGTCGAACGGGAGGCTTTGGCTTGTCTTGCGGAAGTCGTCTTGTGTGTAGCGACATACGGGGCAGCCGCTGCCCTTCCACTTTTGGAGACAGGTGCAGTGGAAGACATGCTGGCATATGATGGTGAGCAAGCCGGTGGTTTCATCCATCCGTTCAAGGCAAACGGGGCATGTGGGTAGCTCGATCAGCGACGGCGTTGGAGGAGCCAGAGGCTTTGTTGAGAGCGTTGCTGAGCCTATACTGCTGGGCTGGGATGTGGATGAGACACTGGGCCGCTGGGCGGATGTCGTGGGTAACGCCACTTGCTGTTTTGGCGATATCGAGCCCTGGACATCCGGATCGACACTTTGAATCTCAACAGTCTTGACAAACACAACATGGCATGTCTCAGGCTATAGCCAACAGTCAGTATCAAGATCATGATATAGAGATAAAGCAGGCAAACATACCTCCATACTGTTAAAAACCTTACCATTCCACTCTCTCTGCCATTCCCCAGCCTTCTTCCCATTCCTGAACTTCATCAAAACCATATATCGATTCGCCCGCGCTGTTCGTATCATGCGGAAATGACTGACATCGTCCATAGTCGCCTCGCCCACAAATCCCAGCAAGTCAGAAGCAGACATATAAGACGGTACGGCGAGCACACACAATGTCGTGCACTCTTCATCCGGTTGTAAAGTCGAACTTGAGTCTGAACCTAAGCCGCTGGTCCGCTCGACACTACCACTGCTCACGCCATATTCAGTATTATCGGCATACGACCGCCTCGCAGCCGCGGCAGAAGACCCCTTCAGCTCAGCCGGGTATTCGTCTGCGCCCAGAAACGGTGTTTCATGCGCATCGCGATATAGATGTACAATCCCCCAAATGCTATCCGACGTCTTCTGATCGAGCGGCGTGTACTGGCCCTTTGTGCGGAGACCACCTAGGATATCGGTTCCAATTCCCGTCGTGACCGGGTTGCTTCTAGACGAGAGAATCATGTCGATGCACTCGATGGACACTTTATCCAGCCGCAAGTCGTTCTCGAAATGGGATGTGCTTGCGGGAGTCTTCGTATAGGGCGGTACGCACGGAGAGGAACTAGTAGTGCTCGGTGCGGGGTGGTTATGGAACTCAGTTGGAAAGCCCGGGGATTCACATCGATGTTTCCTATGTAGTTGACTGCGAGAGCTTCGCTTCGAGAGGCTTGCAGATTGCTTTTGAAAAGGGAGAAGAGCTTCGCATGCAGATTCGAAGGATAATGATGTCGTCAATGACGGGTTTTTGGTAAAGCTATTCAGGTCGGACTGAGGGCGTGAAAAAAGTTCAATCGCAAGATGATAGAAGTAAGAGGGCATCCCGGCCGATTGCGCATGCTGCTAGTGTTTGTATGTTTCTTCACCACCCATTCATTCACCCAGGGTCGGAAAAGGTGCAGCATAGATTCTCCACGCCATAGCTGCCGTCACGTGAGTTTCAGTGGCAAGAGTCAATGATATCAGAAGCTACAAAATCGCACACCATGGGGGAACAGAACAGATTACTTTACAATATACCAATTGCGTCGAATAGCGTTTTAAGAGACAGAGATGTAGAGAGCTCAAGTACACTACGGCCGGAAAGTCCAAGGTCAGAGAAACAGTCTATGCGTTTCGCTCAGTAGATAAAGGATAGAACTATCGTAACACCGTCAAGGTGACGTGGAGGTAACAAAGAAGGTATAAGAAGGCATGCCCAGATTAACGTGAAGAAGAAACCCATCCAACGCCGCGCAGGTCAACCCGTAGATGAGCCGTAAAATTCGAATGAAGGAGCGTCATTAGTTGCCGCCACGGAGACGGAGGACCAGGTGGAGCGTACTCTCCTTCTGGATGTTGTAGTCAGAGAGCGTGCGGCCATCCTCTAGCTGTTTACCAGCAAAGATGAGACGCTGCTGGTCAGGGGGGATACCCTCCTTATCCTGAATCTTTGTCTTGACATTGTCGATTGTATCGGAGCTCTCAACTTCCAATGTGATCGTCTTTCCAGTGAGCGTCTTGACAAAGATCTGCATACCACCACGAAGACGAAGGACAAGGTGTAGTGTGGATTCTTTCTGGATGTTGTAATCAGAAAGCGTGCGCCCATCCTCGAGTTGCTTTCCAGCGAAAATAAGACGTTGCTGGTCTGGAGGAATACCCTCCTTGTCCTGGATCTTTGTTTTCACATTGTCAATCGTATCGGAGGATTCCACCTCCAGGGTGATGGTCTTTCCAGTAAGAGTCTTGACGAAGATCTGCATACCACCACGAAGGCGGAGAACAAGATGAAGGGTAGATTCCTTCTGGATGTTGTAGTCAGACAAAGTACGGCCGTCCTCAAGCTGCTTGCCGGCAAAGATCAAGCGCTGCTGGTCAGGAGGAATGCCTTCTTTGTCCTGGATCTTGGTCTTCACATTGTCGATAGTATCGCTAGACTCAACCTCGAGGGTAATGGTCTTGCCAGTAAGGGTCTTGACGACTGCCGAGTCATTAGCAAGTGGCCAAAGAGGTGGCGAAAGTTGGAAGGCAACTTACAGATCTGCATTCCACCGCGGAGTCGGAGTACAAGGTGAAGAGTCGATTCCTTTTGAATGTTGTAGTCGGAAAGGGTACGGCCGTCTTCAAGCTGCTTGCCCGCGAAGATCAGGCGCTGCTGGTCAGGAGGAATGCCCTCCTTGTCTTGGATCTTGGTCTTGACGTTATCGATGGTGTCACTGGACTCGACCTCTAGAGTGATGGTCTTGCCGGTTACTGCAGAGATGAGAGTGTTAGTAGACTCGCTCGGTGTTACATAGGTGGTACGCAACAGGATACTTACGGGTCTTGACGAAGATCTGCATGATGTCGACGATAAGACGTAGATTGATGAGTTGCAGTTGAAGCGGAAGAGAGAAGAATAATGTCGAAGATGGGTGGGGAGAGAGAGAGGCGACAGAGACGTCTAAGGAAGAGAGGTGTAAGTGGAAGGAAGCGGTCACGAGAGAGGGGGAAGGAGGAGAGGTTTAAGTACCTTCCGAGGGAGAGAGATGAGGGGAGGCGAAGCAACTTAGTCAGTCGGTCAGTGCTCGCAGACAATAACGTGATGTCAAGCCACGAATGCCGGACTCCCAGGCGCATTCATTATTAAGACAGTTTGTTCTTTGCAGCAGGCACCCGGCCGTTTCTTTGCGCTCTTTGGTTCTGGCGCCTACGAGCACATTCCGTTCCATTGCCTTCTGCGGTCACTGTGTCTACCCCAGGCTCCGGTCTAGCCGATCCCCATTAATTCGGCCGTGATCGCCGAGGGGCAAGCGCAAGGCTATTCACTCGATTTCTGGTCCTACCAGACTACAAAGTATCGGATCTAGTCGTATCTTAGGCTGACAAGATTCCAGCCAACGATGACTCAAGAGCACTGCCACTAGCCGCCGGCGTCTGTTCCCGTTCCCAGCGCTATCAATATTCCGGAGCCAGCAAGACAAATGCTCGGCGTGGACTTCCGTCAATCTGGATCAGGCCGAAAACTCTGACCCTCACCTCATATAATGTCCGTATTGATGTCAAGCTGGTGTTGGGTTGGCATAAGCAGGCTAGCTCGTCTACGAGTCTGGGAGCACGCCCGGCACGCCACCGACGCCACCATAGCACCATAGCAAACCGTCAGTCCAACCCGCTGTTTCTTACTCCCGTATCCATGCCATCCTTGAGACAAGTTTGAAGAAGAGGTTGCGATCCATGGCAGGCCTGCGACATTGTTTCTAAAACATGATGATTGTTCCCCATCCTCTATCAGTAAATGACGTGTGTTGTCTCCTTATCGGGCAGAGTGGACACGGGCTCCGTTTGGAGATAGTGAGGCGCTTACGGACTAGCGCCCTTTATTATGGGGATCAGGTGATCGTCGCATGCGGTTCCCCCGCTTTCCTATCTCGACTCCTTGGTAAAGTTGCAGTTGAGACAACAGGGAAGGAGTACTTGAAGTCGGGTTTGTAGCACTGTACACGTGGCTATTATGTATGCAATGGGGAGTGCATCACTGCGCAAGAAATGCAAGGGGGGTCATTTACATATGCCGCAAGATCAAGTTTGGCAGCCGATATCATCTGGCCAGATGTCGGGAGCTCCTTGTGTATATTTATTTAGTCGAGCTACATGAAAAATCAACGAGGCTGGAGTTCAATGGGATATCATCGTTCGAGTTTCAGCAAAAATATACTAATCAAGATCCTGAGAGTGAAAACCCAGCGAGAGCGCTTCTCTTGGTACTGTAAAACACCCACCGGCTCTTCCCTCGAGGTTTCCCCTGTTCAGAGCCACCAACATCCAATACTTAACACAAGAATCAGAAAGCAAAAGATTAAGTACACAAATGCAGGCAATCGGCGTCATGAAGCGAGAACTAGCCTCCAGCAAGACTCGACAACTCAGTTGCCGCCATGATTTGCCGTCGAACATTTTCGTGGCCGTACAATATCGTAACATCGTGATTCTCATCATCGCTGCTGTAAGTACTATGCGAGAAAGCGCATCAATGAAGAGGCAAAAAGAGCGTAGTTTCAATAAATGATCAAACAGGTGCTTCAGGCTGAACTTGCGAGACAATAAGGGATATACCGGTTCCCAAAAGAGAAAAAGGAAATAGATAGTTGAGGAGCGACCGAGACAATCAAATGTAACTGGACAGAGTAAGAGCTGCTAATAGCATCACTGCAAGTCTCATAATCATAAATGCTGGCATATCTCATCGGACTTTTCGTATCGTTTAGTTGCCGGCCGTAGAAGTTCAGTCTAGTTCGCACGAATGACAAGTCTGGAGACGAATTTGTTGGAGAGGCAGTCAAAGTCGTTCCTGTTGAATTTCGAGGCTGAGCGGCCACGAAGGTAGCTCTCTGTGGATGATCAGTACGGGTCATTCAATGAGTAGGAGGAATTTGGATTCTTACCGAATTTCTCAACGTGCTGGCGGACTTCAGTCATAGTGGCGCAAACATCGGGATTCGAGTGCAGCAGATGATGATGCTTGGATGTTTCCCATTCGGAGAATGAAGGCAGCTTCTGAGAGATTGCCTGGAACAGACCGACAATGACTCCAACTGGAGTAGTCTCCATATCGGTGCAGAATTTCTCCACAGCAGCAGCGTCCTGATCAAGTACATTAGCAAAAAGAGTTGCGTAATACAAGCGTATGAACTTACTGGAGTGCGGTAGTGGCAGTCAAACTGCATTTCCTCCCATACGCCCAGAAGAATTGACGCCAACATGAAAATAGTAGGCCAGTTCTTTAATTTCTCGCCACTGTACACACTGGAATAGAGACTGGAGAGTTCCTCCAGAACATCTTTTTGGAGCTCACGCCACATGTTGGCTAAAGCGCATTTGATTTGGAAATTGATCATGACGGGGGCTACTGTCTTGCCCTTGAACTTCGAGCTGGGATCATCAATCTTGCCCAAGAAGCCTTCTTCTTCACCCAGACCTTCCACCATTGTGACATGCAGCGTCAGGTTGTAGGCAAGAATAAGCTTCAACGCCTTGCGGATCACGGGCATCTTTGTGCGGAAGTAATACCGGAACGCCGTTTTGAGCATCTGCGTCAGGAATGGGGTGCCCTCGAAGTAATCGTCGACGAATTTTTCAAAAGTACCGTTGCCGTCGATATGACGATCCAGATAGTCGGACAACATGGCGTGCGAGACACCTTCCATGCCGGCGGACAATTTGGCAGTCTCGACTTCGTACTGGCTAGGCTCACGATTCATTCCCTCCACCCAATCGATACTGAAGCACTGTTCGTTATGCACGTATACTTCACGCGCATTGATTGGAAGAACTTGTCCATAGCCGTGAGTGATGAAGAGAGTCCTCTCCTGGTCCGAGAAACCCTTGATATTGCCAACGGAGAATCCAAGGGTGATGTGTCGCTCATAGTCCGCTTTCCAGTCCTTCATAAAGTAACCAATCTCCTTGATGTCAATACGAGTGCAGGGAACCTGCCATAACCTTGCATGTGAGGGCTGGCATCCAGCGCATGGCTCACCCTTGTCGCACTAGTTTTGATTAGTGATATGGCGATGTGATTTTTGAGTGTACAAGAAACTCACAGTCTTCTTGAGGAACTTGCAACGCAGACAAGCCCGCAGCTTCCGGATCTCACTGGCCTGCTTTCGCTGATCGGGTCTAAGAGGACCCTTCCGTTTGCCCACCTTCTTCTCGCCGGGTTCAGACTTACCGTGCGACTGCTTGCGAACCTTGGTTTCTGCAGTCTTTGCGGCCATCGGACTTTTGCGAGACTGCTTTCTGCTCGGCGGAGAAGATGAGGCGGCTGAGGAGCGTGCGGGAGAGGTGTCCTTCTTTGAAGGCACTTGGATGGGTCGAACAATGGCAGCGGGACTGATCGCGGTGGGCGATTGCGAACCATGAGAAGTGTGGTCATACGAAATTCGTCGGTTAACAGGACTGTTGAAAGTTGACTCAAAGTTGGTTTCCGAGCAGGGCGAGTTGACCGGGTTCGAAACCTCGACAAAGCTGCCGTAAGAAGTCGAGTACGAGGACTCAGAGAGACTTCTGTCATGGAGGGTCTGTGTTGGGTTGATAAAGACCTGGTCTGGGAAAGAAAACTCATGCGAATGACGTGGTTCGACCATACTCCAACCGTTGTCACTGCTAGAACTAGTGAGCGATCGAACCTCGAGGTACGTGTCCGTCGGTGAACTGCTTCCAACCATATTCTGAGCTGCTGCATATGAGGACATGTCGGGAAGGCCGTGAGGTTGGAATCCAAGAAGATCTGCCTGGAGATCTTGGTATGGATATGAGACCATGTCGACGGGCGCAGCGAGAGGTAGATAAGAACCGTCTAGCAGGTTGCCAGTCATGTGAGGCCCCGACATCATATCGATGGGGGAGGAGTGGATAGTCATGCCATAGCTTGCGGTAGTGAACTGGGGAGCGGCAGCGGCCTCATCTTGAGGATATTGAAGGTGGGGTTGTAGATGTTGGAATTGCCAGTCAACGATGAGATTTGGGTCCTGGGCTACCGTCTGGTCGAAGGAGTGACCGCTGGTTTGTAAGGGTGAGATATCTCGAGAAGCGTCTGTCCGCTGGTCCACCGCCACTGGCCACGACTGAGCGTGAATGTAGTTCCTCGAGTCATAATCAAGCCCGATAAAACCGTCACCGGTTAAATCAACATTAGACATCGTCTCAATAGTCTATATCTAACGATAGAGACAACAGCGGCCGAAATCAGAGAAGAGGTCGTCGAAAGATGATGGGTCGTACAAAAGAGAATGGGAGCAGGATGGAAGATGACCACGAAGCCTCAGGGAAAAGGCTCTCTCGGGTGAGCAGAAAGCCCAGAATCCGGGGGCGTGAGAGAGAAGAAGAGGCACAGCGATAGGATGAGACCATGGCGGGCAGAAGCGGTGGGGAGCAAAGCAGCGGTGAAGAGGGAGGTGCGTGAGCCGGAGATACGCTAGGGGATCCTGGGAAGGAGTTATCGCTGTCGAAGTGGGGGGCCCTGCTTGGCCTTCGAGTAAGACGGCGCACGGCTGCTAATGCCACGCTCGTGGCGCTTTTGTTGGCTGGAGTTGGTCCAAACTCGCACCAAGGCTGCCTGTTGCAGTTTAGTCTTTGACCTCCAGCAGGATTGAGGCGATGATAGGCCACTAAGGCGTCAAGAAGCCAGTCCCATGATTATCATCATCGATCTTGACTCGAGTATCAATCCGAGTGCCGACACCCGCGGCGCTACGACTGAGAAATTGGTCAATATGCTCAATATAGAGTAGCTTACTCCGTCTGGTGAGCTAACAATGCCCACAGGGTCCACGGTACGGGCCTTCCTCTTCTTCAGGCCGACGAAAGTGGTTTCTCTCCTGCGTGATACTAATGGCACACTTTCTTAGTTTGTAATGTCCCATTGCATGATCCATCATTTGAGAGACTCGGAGAATCGAGACTCAACTAGATGGCCTGAAGAAGAGCTTGGGTCAACAAAGAGTTCCATGGCACCGTGCGGACCGGCCGGGACGAGACATGGGACGCGCTCTCGGGAGAGGAAGATCAGTGGAAAATCATCACCTCAGATCTGTTGAGGTCTTGAGGACGGCGCCGAATCCGCCGATCCACTGGACGTGGCAATAGCTTTGGAGTTTGGAGGCGAAAAAGCCTGGCTCGGACTGACCCCGCTGACAATAATGAAGCAGTGAGCACAAGGTTGTTGTAAGCACCGTGCGGCCATGGCCTATGACAACTTGACAAGCAGCTGTGACAGGGCTGCTCGGAGTAAATTTATCTACCTGGCACCTGCGCGAGGACTCGCTATCTCAAGGAACATTCTCTATTTTATCTGTTTAGCGAAGTATGTATGTAGAAACCCCCATCTCTCCTCTCCGTCACTACGTAGCGCACAGTACGGAGTGGTTGTGTCGGAGTCATGTACCCTGCATGCTCGAGATACAGCTCAGACTTATTTAACGTTTATCTCGCCAGTTGCCGCCAATGATAATCAATACCTCAATCAGTGTCCGTACTCAATCATCGCGGCGTAGCCCTCGTTGCTAGCAAGGCGGCTGACGCTGCGCTAGCTCTATTCTTCATTCGCGCGCTACTGTACAACATTGTTATATACCCGGATAACCTGCTACTCTGGTTCTATTGACTGGCGCGATTCGAAGACAGATAAATGTGATAAGATGACAGACAGCCGGTGATGATGATCATGATAATGATTAAGGAGATAAAGCCTGCCGGGCTTACTGTCAAAAATTCTTTCCGCAGTTTGTGACTTCTCAATGCAACCATGACGCACTGAAATACTGAGGAAGCCCTCTTTCTATATGTATTTGATCTCGACAAAAGCCGCTCTTTGTTCGTGGGTTGCCCTTGATATCCTTAGCGCCGCCCGTATGACCTTTGTTCTCGAAGAAGTCTTGGACGTGTAAGGACCAAGTGGCCTCATTCAGTTTGAGACACGGCAGAGTTGACTGATAGGTCATATATCCCTTCTCGATCGAGCTGCAAGGACAAAAGTTTACCAGGAAGCTTCTCCGGAGGCGGCCATGTCTTTACGAACCATCTCAAAGGAACAAGAGGCTCGAGCAGGCATGCCAGGCAAGCTGAGTACAGGCAAGATTTGTGTTCTGCAGCCGCTTGAGCCTGGGGAATCCCCACCATGAAGTTTGGCGAATCGAGTTGCTGACTCTGAGCATGGTGGAATCTTTTGATCCTGACTCGCCAGACAGCACCTCCGCGGCTGCAGGCCATCTCACATTCTGTCCAACGCGTTTGGTCTGTTTCCTCCCTTGTGACTTGGATACAGGGAGGTAGACTAGATACTCCGTACTGCGGGATGTTATCAGCAGCGAGCTGATGCGAGATCAAAGCAGAGGCAATGTCGCTGACTGCTTTGGGTAGCTGGAGTTACCTACGCTTCGCAATTAGCAACAATAAGCGTACGACTAATAACTTTAAATTTGGACTGGGTTATGCAAGCCATCCCAGCCCTCACGTTGGCTTTTCGCGACATCGTAAAGTCTGCCGAGCTTGGTATTCACTTTGGCATTATCAACATCCAAGTGAGACAGAAAAGTATATTGTTCCTCGACCAGCGAGCGGCTGCTAAGAGTCGAGACCATTAATTGAACTTTGAAGAGACCTCAGCCTCTTCCTCCAAGCCTTAGTCTGGACTCTAGACGCTGGGGAGTGGCGAATAGTAATACGAATAGCGATTCAGCCTGAAAAGAGGGGAATGTCTGTGATCATTGTGAATGGGGCTGGAAGATGGAACGTCAGACATATCCGATCCGGCCAGACTCAGAGAACCTCGGCGGGAATCCTCGCGCGGATCCTTTCCAGGTTAGCTCGGGCAGAAAGAGAGTCACGGGACCTCGACTGGTTGACCGTGAGGAGGACCAGTCATCGTCGCCGAAATCCGACAGTCAGCCTACTACTCTGGCATTAAGAACATTCCGACTAGTGAGCATGCTATATCAATGTATTCTTTAACAGTGCCTTTCCTACTGGCATGCGACCAGTCTGAGTTGTGTTAGTTTTGCGCCCTCGGCTGGTTCCCGCTTCTGGGCCGAGGGGCAGTGGATGATTTGGTCAGCGGCAAAGAACAATGCTCGCTCCAACGATTGTCAACCTGGAGACAACAATCGGAAGAGACAATACTACCAATCCAGGTGCTTCCTGAACGCACAATTAAATCAGCACTGTCTACGTCGTATACATCCACTTCCTCTGCAAGTCCATGCCTGTCATTGCTGCGACGGGAAGCAAGCGTCGAAAGGTTCGATTCTCATCAACCAGCTACACGACCCAGGTAGAGAGGCTTCAGCTTCAAAGAGCCCAAGCCGATCTACCCACGAATAGCAGTCAGTCTCTATTGTCTGCTTCGCATCAACAACCGTCAAAACGAAGTGTCAAAATGGCTTCAGCTTCAAGTCATGCGGCAATACCGGCGGTTTTTCAAGAGCTGCCTGTGATCCGCGATACGCTCATCACGGAAACAACCGAGCTCCAAACCGAGACTGTCAGCAAGTGTCTAATCTTTCTCGCGGGCTCTCACAGCAGTCAAAAGGGCCCTCTGAATCGCCATGGTGTGCCTGCCCTCATGCGAGATGAGCACATCGGCTATTTGTACGATTCTTTAGAGGACTACCCTCCAGGGTTTGTTGCAATGGATGCTAGCCGGCCCTGGATGATATACTGGGCGCTGGCTGCCTTGAGCCTTCTCGGAGAAGATTTGAGTAGACACCGTGATCGGTAAGCAACCGCTCAGTTTGAATTACAATCCTGCGCTTGCTTGCAGGCATCACCCTTGTCATACGGGCTTGTCCAACGCTTTCTCCTGGAACCAATCTTCCTCTAAGATCTTTTTTCCCTAGTGCAATCTCTACAATTATACCCATGCAAAATCCCACAGGTGGGTTTGGAGGAGGTCATGGCCAAATATCGCATTGTGCATCAAGTTATGCCGCAGTGCTTTCTCTAGCCATGGTTGGCGGCGAAGAGGCGTTGAACCTTATTGATCGCCAAGCGATGTAAGATACCTGACCTTGGGAGTATCATATTTTCTGATGGAAAACAGGTGGAAATGGCTTGGAACGCTCAAGCAGCCAGATGGCGGCATTACGGTCTTCGAGGGTGGGGAAGAAGACGTGCGGTAATTCTGCCTCTTATATCTCCTTGTATCCCAGAGCCTAATGCATAATCAGAGGCGCATACTGCGCAATGGTGATCATCTCGCTTCTAAACTTGCCACTTACTTTGCCCCCTGAGGCCAAAGCACGAGAGTATGGTTTAGAAACATTTACCGACGGACTCTTGGAATACCTATCGCGATGTAGGTTTCATTAATTCGCTTGACTATTGAACACAACTAACAATAGGCACTTTAGGTCAAACATTCGAAGGTGGGATTTCTGGGAGTCCAGGCTCAGAGGCGCATGGCGCATACGCATTCTGTGCATTGGCATGTCTATGCATCCTTGGCGAACCTGAAGTGACCATCCCAAAGTGAGATAATGATTCATGTCTCAGTGGTGATTACTAATGACAACAGGTGCATGGACGTCCAGTTGCTTCTATCTTGGCTCTCAGCTCGACAATACGCACCGGAAGGCGGATTCGCAGGAAGAACCAATAAGCTGGTTGATGGATGCTATAGTCACTGGGTTGGGAGCTGTTGGCCTTTAATCCAATCTGCGCTGGATGGAACTCAGGATGCTGCAAGCCCTCAGTCTGCTGTTCGCAATCTCTACAGCCGCGAGGGACTGACAAGGTATATCCTTGGATGCTGTCAGTCGAAGAATGGAGGACTTCGCGATAAGCCCGGAAAGTAAGTCACGTCGAATCTTGTTATACTCGCTGTACTAATTCTGCAAAAAGGCACCCTGATTCATATCATACCTGCTACACTCTCACGGGTCTAAGCTCCGTTCAGCATTACCATTACCACACCAACTCAAGCGCTGTTCTCGACGGACAGTTTTCGTCGGCATTCTCATGGAAATACAGGCCTGCTCGAGACTCGGATGACAAGATATCCGACATCAATGTCTTCGACGAAAAAGACCGCTTGAAGGCGTTTCATCCTTTATATGTTATTCCTCATGAAGCCGCAGAAAGCATGCGTATTTGGTGTGCACAGAAGCCTTTGGGGAACGCCAGAGAATAGCGGCGTACAAATGGTGAAGGAGGTTTTTATTTTGAAAAATGGATCACCAAAACCATGATTGATAGTACCGCATCTTAGCCCTCCGTGTACAGAAACCCGCCATAGTAGGATTCAAGGCTCCAAGTCTTCTGACATGCAGGCTTCCTAACTCGAACATGACCTCAGCACCTACTCGAGCTGAGGCGACAGGATTTATAGCAGAGCAATAGATCTAACCCCCTATTTAAGGCCTTTCTTCTGAGAAATAAAATATAGATGCATGACCGGTAGCTCTAGTTTCGAGTTACAGATGGCGAACCGGGAGTCTGGCGAGCCGGCCACTCAATCTTTACACCAACCAGGGGTCTCAGGCTTCTTTTCTTTTTCCAAGACATTCCCCTTCTCTCCGACTTGAGTTCGGCCTTCTTCTCACATGCCCTCTGGAGCAACGCCGACAACGCTGTCTGTCATCACAAATCCGAAGTTAATGCATAATAAGCTGCTCTGTTTCATCGCGAGTAAGCGCACGCTCATCAAATCGGAGGAAAGCCTTAAACAAAAGGAGGGGTTGACAGTCAAAAACCGACGCGCTTCGATTCACGTCGTAATCTCGACGCCGCGAGATTAATTTGTCAACAGGAAGCAGACTCACACCATGCACAGACACCGGGCACTGCAATCTGCTGCAAGCCGCCCATCCCGACGGCGAAAGGGGAATCGAGGCTGATCCAAGCACAGGTTGGCGCCCGCTGACGGTGAACTGGAATTCCCCGGAGATATCTGTGATCAATAGAAAGGATCATACTAATGCGGCTGCAAGGTTTTAAGTCTTTCTCCTTTTCACCTCGTGTCAAGAAAGTGGCATGGGGTCCCCCGCCGCGCGAAGCAAGCGAAACTGCCAACTCATCATTGCATCCGATGCCTGCCCGCCGGCGTCAACATCGATAATAACGAGGCATAGCCGGGGCCAATCTTCTGCTCTTGACCCGCGGCTGAGCAGTCCAGGACTTTTTCGGGATTTTACTGCCAGCCTATCGTCCCACCCAGAATAGTCGTCGATACCTAGCGGAGCGCCAAATCATGGTCGAACCGGGAATTATACACGGCCTTGTCGATATACTTTCCGCTGGAGTTGGATTTCGGGTCATTCACAATACAACAATCGGCGCCTATTCCACACGTTCAATCGCTCACAAAGGAATCAGGCCTCAGCAGGAAGCGACACTCGGTTTACGAGCCGAGCCAACGCAGAGCATGATCGTCTCTTAGCAGCATTAATCAAATGCCAAAGCGCGCAATTAGTGCACATTGCATGATTACAACAAATCAAGGATTACAATGAATATTGTTCTGAATCCTTATGATTTTGCCTCCATGCAGTTCCCTCCCAATCGCCTCCGGACAGTCATGTACCCCATCCGGGGATTTCAGAGCTTCTCTGCGCGACATGAGCTACCACTCATCATGAATTATCATTGTCTGCATTAGCGGACCCTGGAGGACTATTCCTAATTAATGTCTTTCCATGCACATCTTTCTTGAGTCTTGACTGCCAACGTCTAATGTCAGGATTGATTTATTGTTTTAATTTTCTCTGCGGGGCCTGACTGTACCTCCTCGAAGCGTCCAGAGGAAAAAAAAGAAACTGTCAAGGATGCTTAGTCTAGGACAGGTTGGACCCAGAAAACCGGCACTCGTGCTGCAGAAGTCCTCTAAGGTCGAGACGGCCGATTTGGTCCGGAATCCTGAGCACCATGTCAATCTTCGCCGCCTAGATCAGCGGCGAATTACACCGTGGCAGATGGGTCAGTACATCCTGATCTTTCATGCTGAATCACTGGCTACAAGCCATGCCAGCACATCACAGTTTCAATTTCCAAACAGGAGGAAAGCGAGACGATTGAAGCTAGGGAACTTTAGGACCGCGTTGGACCATTGAATCCTCCCCTTCCACGTCTTCTGTCCGCCGACTTGGTGGAGAAAACCTCTGCAACGGTTGGAAGCCGCTGCTTCTGAACCGTTTAAATGTTTCTTATTATTTTTCCATTTACCTTTTTGCCTTTGATATTTTCTATCTCTCTTTCTCTGACGCTGCTTTATGGACCCCACCTGGTTTATTTGAGCTGATTATACCTAACTAACATGATGGCTGTCGCCTACGTTTTCTTTTTATCTCATCTCCCGCAAGTGCAGGGCATGCTGCTGTCTCCCTAGGGCTACTAGCTTCAATCCCTTGTGGATTCCCTTCTCGTTGCCTCAACTTGTCATTCTAAGCTTTTTCGACTCGTCTCCCCTGTCGCGGACCTTGATTGTTGCAGAGAAACGTGGCCATTGGGCACCAAACAAACACCCGTCAATATAGGGCTTGTCTCAATTGCCCCTTGGGCTGTTACCAGGATCTCGTGCAGTATCCAGGAAGTCAAGGCAGCGAATACTGACCCAATATCGTCGTACACCACGCTATTCATTGGGCACCTACTTGTCGTCAAGATGTACTATGTTCTCTACCTTGCAAGTATGTAGTCTTTCTATTCTTGTTCAAGGTCTCTTGCTGTCAGTCTTACCCTGATCGGGCCTCGTGAGATCCTGCGCCTCATGCGTTTGCGGATGCTGGCAACATACACTCACTGCAGGTCCATGTTTGGTTACAAAAATATACTAGACAGTGCCATCTTATCTATTCTTTATATGATTTGTTGAGCTGTGGGGAACTGCTGTCATTGGTGTCCCAAAGCCGGGGAATTCGTCGCCTAAAATAACGTCCGACGTTCAGTGTCCAATAACCATGTTTACAGGTCTCTGCCGACGCCGTCACTGGCCAGAGCCGCTCTACGAATCCTACGCCAGCGCTACCGGGTACACTTGCATTGTCCGCGTCAACAATCGCGAGTACCAGACAGATGTCGTTTGCGCTTCCGAGACCCTAGCCCGCGAAAACGCAGCCATGCGCGCATACCTCATTTGTCGCAACTTTTCCGTCAATGACGGCAAGTACCCAGCTGGTCACGACCACGGTGGCGTCGTCCAGGGGATTCCCGTGGCCATTGGCAAGGGGAGGCATTCCCGCTACGCAGACGAGAGCGACATGTCGACGAGTGAAGGGAGCAGAAGCGGCGGAAGCAGCCCAGGAAGCTATGAAGGGGAGCAGATGGGTCGTGATCGACGATCTATTGGCTCGCATTCAAGGGCATTTGCCTTCAGCCAGCGGGCGTAATAGCTTTCTTGTCTTGACCCCGGGCCTGGCCCCTGACCATCCAAGACAATGCCCGGCAAGACAAGCGGACGCGTTGTTGATTGAAGCGGGTACAAAGCACTCGCATCTCTAACAAGTGGCGGGAAATGATCACAGCATCTTATGACTTGATGACTTATGACTTGACTTGAATATCCTATAGATCGAATTGTTCATTCATTGCTAAATTGTCAATTATTTACAGCTCTCTGTTGTGTCCTTATCTCCCGGCGGGAGTGGTGAATCCGGTCTGCTGGCAGGCTCGCAGAGCTCCAGAATGCATGCATGCTTGATTTCTTGCATAGCGGTGGCTAGCGATCAGTTTCCTTCGCTCAAACAGCGTCAACAGGGTCTATTTTCCTATCTATAGGCAGACTTTTCGGATTAATCGATTTCATAATCCGCACGAACAGCACGTACATAACCATCTAACCAGCATCGATCCGATATCGTTCCAGTTCTTATGGATTATTGACTAGCGTACTTTGTACACGCCGTCAAGATACTAAATTTAACCGAGACCACGTTCCTAACAGGGAAGATGTGATGTCGAGCCATGGACAGGGCCGAGACTGCTGAGTAAGAATGACATCACTGATTACACCGTCAAGCTTCTGCAGCAATAACAACCGGGAACAACACACTCATTGCGTGTCCAGTTCTTCTGTCTGGCCTTCAAACTTAATATTCACACTCAAAAGTTATTAGTAGGCATTGCAAAGAGCCAGAGACTAAATCGTGTGTCTCCCAAACCACAAACGGATGATCCCCAACTCTCTGCTTCCTTCCCCGCATTCTCCGACTACTTTGGCATTAAACTAAACCTACCACCTACGACCACGGTACACCTTTTCCAATCTCGAGAGATGCAATTGGCGTTCCGAGGCCGCCAGGCCACGGTGATTGCCCACGGCCTACGAGCTGGAGGACGAAGCCTACCGCATACGCATACATATACGTCGCCCTTTCGGAGTTCGGGATTCGCTACAATGGGAGACTTACGACGAACGCATGTGCTGTCAGGGTGTCAGTCATGGAATAAACATATATACCCTGGGATCCTAGACACTGGAAAGACGATACCTATTGGGCGGCAATTTACTCAGTCGGCGTTTGATTGTGGGGAAGGACAGGAGCTAAGCGCCGAGCAGAAGAAACGGACGGGGCTGAGAGAGCAGGGCTCGTATGAGAGAAATGGGTCTGAGGTTATTGAGGAGGAAGGGACCGAAAGGCTACGGCGGGAGACCCGACCGAGGGACAGTTTTGCAAATTCGGCGGAGAAAGGTATGTTCTGGAGTCTGAGAACGTCATCGCGGAGGCTAATTCTTAATAGGGAAGCTATTAACTACCCCTTCAAGGCTGCTGAAGCTTTTAATTCCATTGCCGACTGACCACCCCAAGGGTAGGCTGCGTACTTTCGTGGCTAGTCGACGGCTGCTAATCGTTTTTTAGATGTCGAAACCATCGCCATTCTTATCCACTCCCAACAACCTTTATCATACCTAGAACGATTGATACAGTCGGAGCTACCACCGATAGAAGATGACAGAGGATTGGAAAGGCAGCCAGGAGTATCGTTCATTGCGTACCAGTTTGAAAACCACCCGATTCGCCCCCGGAAAGCGCGTAGCAAGAAGACCAAGCAATCTGTCGATTCATCGCAAACGATGGAGGTGGAAGAAGTGGCAGTTGCAGATGACAAAGGTCAGGGTCATCCAGAGGAATCGCAGCCGCCTGAGGCAGAACTCGACACATATAGCTCCCTACAGAAACCGCAGCCAAACGGAGACGGAGAGCAACGCTACGTTCGATGGTCACATGCGACAGAAATCGGTGATTTTATTCGGGATGCTGCGCGAGCCGGAGAGTTTATCGTGGCCATTGAAGGGGCGCCACTGGGGCTGGACCAGATTAGGATAACGGTCCCATCATTCGAAGAGCGGACGCATTACCTTCGTATGCGGTTGAGAAAGATATCGGATCGGATTCGCACAATTGCAGATATCAAGCACGAATGTGATCGATTGGCGCACCGAGGCGCACAGCGTGTTGCTCTCGGCGGCTTTGGAGTGCTGGCCTCCTGGTGGCTTCTTGTTTATAAGCTCACATTTGAGACTGACCTGGGGTGGGATACGATGGAGCCAATCACTTACCTGGCATCACTGTCGACACTGATGGGAGGTTACCTTTGGTTCCTCTACCACAACCGCGAGATCTCATACCGCTCGGCGCTCGATTTCACCATTAATGCTCGCCAGAAGAAGCTATATCAGCTCAAAGGTGTGGATCTACAGCTGTGGGAGAACTTGATTGATGAAGGAAATGCCCTGCGCAGGGAGATAAAGACCATTTCAGCTGAATATGAGACTGAATGGGATGAGACGCAGGATGAGCGCGATGAGCGCGTCGTCGAGGCTTTGAAGAACGAGCGAGACCAACAGAAGCGCAAGGGTGAAGATCCAGATGAGAAGGGGGCCCGCGACGACTGAAAGCCACCTTCTACTGCTGATTTGCCTTCTTCTCTGTATTCTTAGACTACCTGGCTGTATATAGTATCTGTACATATGTCTCCTTTGCATTTAAGCCATAGACCGTGGCTGAGACCAGCGAATGCCATTTTTCCTTTCATGTGTGGCCAATCTTTTCAAAGACTCCTGTTGCGCAGTGATTGCCGGTGTGGATAATCTGCCATTGCCCTCTTTCTTGTATTGCATTCCTAGCCAACACACTCTCCACCAACTTTTCCAACCTCTTCCCGATCACTCCTACCTCGTTATATTCAGCTCGAGGTCAACGTTTTCTTCATTATTCATCAGATTCTCATCACCAGTTTCTTCTCATAATCTCCCAGACCCGCATTTTTCACCTGTCTCTCCCCCTCTATTCTTCCAGACTTCAACAATTCCATCTCCATTATTGACATAATTCTCACTATATGCTCCTTCACGAAAGTATCTGAGCTCTTTGTGAAGCCATCGATGCCTCAACCCAACCTTCTTCTAAGGTAGGTCTAACGTCCACACCATACTCAAACTGCAGTGCCGTTGTTCATCTACTAATCAGTTAGCCGCTCAAGAAGGACTTGATACAGAATGGAGACTGAAGCTGCCCCCGGCCATGAAATCCTTCCATCCCGTTTCCTACCTCAAGCACCAGCAGCAGATAGGAACCCACTTCTTTTTATCGACATCGCCAACCTGACAGACTCTGAAGTAGCTCAAACCGTCAGTAATTTGCAGGAATGTGTCAAGGATAACGACGGAAATGAAGCGGCGGCATTGGTTCAATTATGGCGTCCTTCAAATTCAGCGTTCCTCCAGCCACTCAGAGACAAACATCAAGACATGCTCAAGCGGTACTACAAGGATAGTAAAACCAACCTTTACGGTCTTGCTGTCATTGCTCACAGATCCGGATATAACTTTTTCTTTGTTGCGGACGATTACTTCAGACGTGGACTCAGGGATGAGTCCAATCCCGGTTTCATTCCGACAAGCCATGGCCACCGCGGCATCATGGTTGATATCAGATCTCGGACCTCTGCAGACAGCGCACCGGAGAATGACGAAATCCATGTTTTCGCTGTGCGAGAAACAATAAGTGATGGAAGACATCGTAATATTCTCAAACGTGTGCGTCACGGCGTTACTCTCCTTGATGTTCTTGGAAGAGACTGGATGAACCGGTTCGAGCAATTCTTCAACTGGGGCGTTGAACTTCACGATCCCACCAAGAGCGTATTCTTGCCGAACACTGCAAGTCTGACAGGACGTGAAGAGTTTGAGGAGGCAGCGAGGAGTGCACTGGCAGAAAGTACGCCGCTGCCTAGAGAGCTGGTTAGCCAGGTAATCAACTGTCTCTACGATGGTGATGAGCCGCCATTTGTGATGACGACCAAGTTTTGTACAGGGGACCTGAACATCTTCCTTCTCTTCCCGGCAACAAAAGATGAATGTCAATTGATGCAGTCGAGCATCCAGCGAGAGGTAGATAAGTGTTTTAATGAGTTGAAAGCAGCAGAAGAAGAAAAAGGGCAGCGAAACGAAGAAGACGAGCTGGAGACTGATAAAGACACGGAAGAGAACGAGAGTGACAAATGCGGCGGCGACGACGACGACGACGAAGAAGGTGAAGATGAAGATTCGGACTTGTACATGAGCTCAGATTCGGATGACGGCGGGGCTCATGAGCATTCCATGAGGTTTCCAGAGAAATTGACCGTACGTCTCATCCCATGGAAGTACAGTTGGACTGCAAGCCGACTCGATCTGCAGCGGTACTGGAAGCTCATACATGAACGATATGTATGCCCTGTCAACTTTCTTCTCGAACCTTTACCCGAGAGCGAGCCACAGCCGCAAGCTTCCCCGTTTGGAAGTGTTTATCATGGTGCCGGAGGGTTTATGTTCATATCGCGAAACACGATCGCTCGCATGGTTCGGCATGTTTTGACTCGCCCATCTGAGACATTCAGAGCTGTTGAGCTGCGGAAAGAAATGAAGAGAAACAGAGACGCACAAACAAGCCCTGCTATCACAGAAATCCTATACGAACCCGAGCAACCTTTATATTATGTGTCCGCACCCTGGGAGATCCCACGAGAAGTGGGTATGGGTAGTCTTGCAGTCTTTCTTCTGACCAACCGTATTACGGACGAAGACATTGTGATATTCATCAACGAAATGGAGGAAATGGGAGTTCTAGAAGAAGAGTACAATGATTATGACAAGTACTGCCACACGATACCATGGAGAGAAGACGAGGAAGATGCGCCGGACGGGACCATGGACGACATCTGGAAGATGTTTTGCGAGTTGCATGCCGCGGGCCATTGCCCGCCATACTTCTTTGCAGACCAACAGTCCATAGAGGAGCTAAATGTGATCATGGTTGACGCAGATACCTGCTCATGGGAGGACAGCCATGAACACGCAAGCAAGCTCCTACAGCAAGTGGTTAATTCGGATCTCAAAGGCCTGCGATACGGCCGTCTTGGCTGCTGCGAGGCGATGACAGCCTGGGAGAGGATTAAGCGCGGAAATATGGAATTTGTTGACTTTTTCGACGGAGAGGAAGACAAAATACTTTTCTATTCCAGACCTGACTTGCAGGGGTTGCTGGAGACCTGACCTCTCGTGAAAATCCTTCGGCGCCACATCCACCGCAGTCTTTCTGACTAGGAGGAAAAGGTCAATTTGTCTATGTATTTCTATTGATATTCACTGTTTTCTGTCATGAGTACGCAGAAGTACCCAATGGGTAAGAGCTAGCTTTGTTCGATGTAATGCTGAATAAGTCAGATCCAATATAAAGTTATGATGGTCATTTTCGCCATACAGCCATTTTAATTTGATCTTACTCTCTCATCCTACTGGTTCTTTACACATTGGAACAATGAATCATCATCAGCCCCCCAAGTCCATCCAACTATCCCACCAACCGCCCTAAGCAGCTCCCCTCCCCTGACTCTACGCAGAACAACAGCCGTACACAAGTACCCTCGAAACTGAAGGAATGCCAACTAAGGTTCTTGCCAGTCATCGAGACCCATCAACTCAAATATATACGAAGAGCCATCAAACCGAACCAAAGCTCGACTGTCGTAGTGGTAAGTCTAGCGGAGTGTTAGCAAATTACTCCATAAGAGGACGGAATTCGAAATAGAGTCACGCTGTAGAATAGTACTATCCTTCGTTGTGCAGGGTGCACTAGGTCAACCAAGTTTAAGCCGCAGGTTGCCTAGGACTCAAGAGCAGCAAGGGGATATCCTTTTCAAGACAGACTGGGCTACCAGGTATGAGAAAAATACACTGGTAGTGCCCGAGGCAGCTGGGTTTCGGCGCATGAAGGTGAGGGTGGCTTCCGAGAAAGTCCCATGATGGCACAGAAGATAACACGGTTAGGGTACCTTAATGATACGGCATAGATGATAAACAAGGGAACATCGTGGCTACAGTCTGAGGTAACTAAAGTAATAACTTCAGCCCTTGAGTTCTAGAATTGAAGAAGAAAAAAGAGCGAATTAGCCGTCTCCTTGCGCTACGCTATGCCCTAACAAATTCAATCTCAAGTGTCGACGCAATTTCAATACCATTTTGAACCCGAGCCTCATCCCGAGCGCAGCTAAATGCGGCTCAGTCCAGTCCTCGACCGTTCACCCATTTCTCACAGGATCGTAATACTCCTTCTTCACCTGCCCCTGCGCCTGTCCCGTATCGGACGCCCTCGCTTGGCTACTGCCTTGACTCGGGCCCTGCTCCTCTCCCCTTCTCCTGTTCCGGTTGTTCCTCACATCTCGGCTCCGAAACACACTGTAGAGTAACCACCCAGCAACCCAGTTTGGTCCGTACTCGCCATTCGTTTCGCCCGAGGCAAAGAGTGCCTTTGTGCGTGGCGTCGCATTGCGTGCTATCTCGCGGATCGCCCATTGCTGGCGCTCCGGCTTGATGTGGTGCCAGAAATAAGGCGGCTTGGGCTTTTCGGATGTATTGGTGAGAGTATCGAGGAGGTTGGTAGGGGAGGTGTTGAGATGGTTGTATATCAGGATTGTTTCGTCCTTAGAGATAACTCGTTAGTCGGTATTAGAGTAGACAAAGGAAAGGTTGTAAAGACATACTCGCATTGCGCGGTAAAATTGCTCGTGCTGTGGATCGTGAGAGTTGAGGCCGAGGGCGGCCATGAACTCCTCTTTGGAGGCGCGGGGCCCTACCGGGGGCATCTTTTCGTTGTTGCACGGTTGACTCTAAAGAAAGAAAGATACAGGCGTGTCTCTTGTCTCTGTCGTGGTGGTAGATATAGGTCAGGAAGATAACAGCAGTGGCAGCATGGCAAGTTCAACAAAGCCAAACTTAAATACCTACACAACCGATCAAAGAAAGGAACACACGACCGTGGTCCAGTCAAAGACATGCGCCGGGATGCTGCCTACTTCCCAATGGGGCAAAGAAGCGTCGTACAAACGGCCTCGATGCGCAGGAGGAAAGGATGGAAACAAAAAAGTGGCTCCATAGGGGGACTGATATCTCTCCCCTTTCCAAGGGCAAGTTACCCAGGGCTTCTTTTTTTGGTCCTCGATCGATGGGATCGGGGATGTAGTTTGCCAGGCAGTTGCAATGGCAATGGCAAAAGTCGATCAATCAATCAGACCATTTCCAGGCCACCTAATGCTGGTCAAGGATGCTTCGTTCTGCTTCGCTTCGAGGACGGGACCAAGCTGCTACCGACTGAGCTTGTTGCGTTTGCGACTGGGATGCATGCATGCATGCAGCGCCGTTGTTGTCCTTCCCTGTCCTGCCCGCCGACGATCGCGGACAAGTTAACCAGGTACCGTGCAAGCTGCGCGTCTGATTAGGGCTGCTTGAAGAGAACGGCCTTCTACCTTACCTAGCGCAGTCTAGGTAGGCATGATTAGGCAATCTGTCGACAGGCAATTGAATTTAGTCCGGCCGGGGTGTCTTCCCCCTCATTTTCCCTTATCCCATCCTGTCGCTATCCGAGGAAGAAAAAAAGATTGGCTTGACCCTGATCAACCTGGAAAAGAACACAACACAACGCACGCACGCCCCTCTGGATACACACATCCGCACCTTGCCACTGTCACTGGAAGAGAAAAGCGCTGTAAATATCGAGCCGAGAGTTGGAAAAATTGGAGCGAGCTGCGACTCGGGAGTTCCCTGTCGATCGCCTCCCGCTTGAGCGTCTGCTGTGCAACCTTCAACCCTCAACATACCGCACGGACGGAGCGACTGAGTGCAGACGAAACGGCGTCTCTGTCCTGCTCCGTCGGCGTTGTGCTGCTCGACAAACACCGTGGCTCGATTCGGAAGATTCGTGTCTGGACCTGGATCTCGTGTGCAATCAATGGACGCGCACGGTATCGAGGAAGTGAGGGAGAACGGCGGGCTCGTTTGGGGTGGTCGGGATCGGAGCTGGAGGACGGAGAGGGAACCGAATATTCTGTCAAGAGACGGGGCATCCAATTGGGGCCAGACTATCTTACGCCAGCGAGCGAGGTGGCCGTGGTGGAAGAGGACGAGGTGAGGCGGGAGGAGGAAGAGGTTGTACAGAGTGGTCTCACAGAACCCGCCAAAAAACCGCATTGTCGTCACTGGTCCGTTTTTTGCTCATAAATAGGTAGGAAAGACCGACCCCCAACTACTGACCGTACTGTATTGCCGCTGCTTACCAGTCCTGCCACAAGGCAGTTTGCATGAGATATATCATCATTCATAATGCGGACAGACCTATCATCTACCTCAAAAAAAATCATGGCAACGCCTTGGGTTCATACAATTCTAACAAAGCAGGCACTCGAGCGCACGGCCCGGTGCCGGGGCAGCCAGCCTCAAGTTCAGGCCCTCCAAGTCGGATCTTGTCGTACCTTTTGTGAAAGAACTTCGATTTCATTGACGTGGTTGAGATGCAGTATGCGAGCGTTGTGTGTATGGGTGGAGGGAGGGCGTGGCTTGGTCCACTGCCACCCTCTCGTGGTATATCCAGTTAACAAGACAGTAGTAACGACAACCTTCTACCTCGTCCATCCAAACCCTCAGAAGTGGAACTATGCTTTGGCGTCCTTCTTGGGTTCTTCGGGGGACGAGGGCGTCTCATCATCATGATAGTAGTCCCGGCGGAAGAAAGTCTCTACTTCCTTGTAATCCTTCTTAGCGGTCGCCAGCGTCTTTTCGATCTTTTCGAGAGACACCTCCTCATCTGGCTCGTCGTTGGTTCCCGATTCGTCCTTGCCCGCTCCATAGTGTTGGATCTTCTCGCATGCGTCCTTGACCTTGGTGAGCCCGATAGTGGCCGAAGAGCCTTTAAGGAAGTGGCCTAGCGACGACAGCTCGCCGAGTTTCTTCTCTTCGCTGCATTCGCTATCAGCATTTGACTGCGGCAGGTCGAAAAGGGAAGGGGATCTCACAGGGCCTTCTCCATCTTGTCGAAAGTGGTTTCGGCTTGCTCAAAGAAGCCGTACACAATACCCTGGCTGAACTCGTGCTCGTCCTCATCGTCCATTTCGAGGATCTGTTCGAATGTGGCTTGGTCGATGCTCTCGGACATGTCTGCCAGGGTTCTTGGCTTGGACTGGTCTGATATCAGTCAAGTCCGCGCAGAAGATTCAAGAGAACGAAACACGCACCTGCACCGGCTTCTCCTCCTTGGTGGTCTTGGTGGTAGTAGTTGACGATGCCATGGTTATGATGATATGTGTCAGGCTATGCCGGCTGATTGATGATGGGTGGGTGGTGGGCCACGGGCTGTATCGCAGATGAATGTCCAAGAAGTTACCCAACGGACACGAATACTGAGATTACTTTGCGGGTCTGCTGGTTCAGATGCATGTCAGTTGCTGATCCACGAACCGATGGCGAAATTACAGCAGCTCAAGTATGGCGGTATACAAAAAGCCGGCCCTACGCAATAAGGCTATTACGAGGGGAGACGGACAGCAGGATTAATCTGGGAAAGTCGCCTGGAGTTATGGCGCAGAGAAGGAGAAGGTGGCTGAAGCAAGGTTCTTGGTACAATAGTGTGTACCGGCAGAGGAAAGGGTGGAAGGAGAAGAGAGATACAGACAACAACCAGTGATGGTCACGCCGTGATGCAGGTAGGTTTGGGAGAGGGAAGGAGGGGTAGATAGAGCTAGAAAAGAACTCCCACCTGTAATGATTTGAGCTAAAAGTGCCTGAAGAGAGCCTAGTATTGCGAGGTGATAGCGGAGGATTATTAGGAGGGAGGGGTGAGGAGGCCAATCGGGAGATCAAGGGAAGAGAAGAGAGATGAAGGAGCGAAGTTCTTTTTCAAATTTAACCCGCTTCCCCTTTTGCAGTTGTGTTCGGAGGTTGGGAGGAACCAAAAAAATGAGCAAAATGGAGGGGGAGAGGGACCAAGTGGGCTGCCGATGCTGATAGGCATTACTGTTCATATTACCCATCTCCTTAGAAAGCATCTCATCCAACACTGTTTAACATTCCATGTTCCTTCCCTCTTACGAAGGCGGGTCATTATTTAAAGCAATTCGTGCAAGACAAGGCTGTCCCGAAGCCTTCGAGAAACGGTTCTCCTTGATAAAATTGAGGCCAAATCCCGTTCTGTGGGGCGATGAGGTCATTCAGGGCAGCCTCATCGCCGTCCCGACTCCCGGCGCCTGTCAGTGTCACGCTGTCATGTCTCTACTTTTAGACTGGACTCGAGGGGAGGAACTGCATGTCTTACTGCTGCTAGGTCGCATTGGCGGCGGATGGTAGTCTACGGAGTAAAAATAAGGCAGAATTGACCTGTCTCTTCGCTCTCTTTTCTTTTTTTTCTTCGCTAGATGGAACCAGTCTGCACGCTGAGATCATCGCTGACGTAGGTGCCGATCCATCCAGCTGACAATAATACGGAGTACAAAGTTGAACTCCCAGTCTGAACACGTGGAAACCTTCCTTGTCGTGTTTCTTCGTCATCGCGGGCCATCTTGAAGGCGGCACTTATAAAGCCGTTTGCCAGCCTCAAGCTTCGCTGCTTCACTGATATCCGGGAAACTTGGGAATGGAGCCCCCGCCGCCCGTTTCGACAATTTCTGTTGCTTGCTCACTGCACCGTGCACCAGCCTCCCGGATATGTTTCCCCTCGCTAATCATCCGGACCCTGTCAACTTGCACGGTCACAACATCATCGCGACGGTCTAGCCCCCCTCAGGGACCGCTCAATTTAGCGACGATGACAACGGTTGGCTGAGACTGAGAACCTTAGCCGTTGCTCTTTCGTCATACCCCGTATGACACCGTGCGGGGTCTAAAGTGATGGCCACCCCCCAAACATGAATGGTGCCAGACAGCGCATCTCATGAGATGTGACTCGAGCGCTCGAGTCCTTCGCTGTTCGAGTCGCGAGTGTTCTCCTGGCTTTCATAGGGTTATAACAAAGCGATCCATGAACTAGAGGGATCGGATTCCCCGGCCAACCTGCCCTATCAGAGCGCGCCATTCGGAATGACATCACAGTGGGCTGCAGATGACAAATGAACCGCCGCCAAGCCCGCCGAAGCTTGGGCCGTCTTCCAGTCTTCCAAAGCCTTTCCTTTTGATGCTGGATAACCTCGTTATTTCTGTATGGGATATCCCATTGTGCCTGAAAATAATATGCTAATGCGCAGCAGAGCCACTGTCGCCTCTTGCTAAGCGGGTATCACAAGCCGGCCACTCATCGCAATTGGTTGCTGAGTACTCCGTACTCCGTATCTACAGATGTGATTGCACGGCTCGGATGCCCGTTCCGCCTGTACGGATCAAAAGCAGATCAGAATCGCCCAAGGCTCGCGACTTGCGCTGGTCCACCGAGATAGTGACATCAAGCTGCATACGACGCTGTCGAATGACGGACTATTTCAAAATGCCGAGCACCCTGGCCGCTCCGAGGTCGTCAGCTGTTAGTTCTGCTGCCCCTTGCGAAGTGAGAATGTGGCAGTTGGACATACGGTGAGGTGCTCTACAACCCCGCTAATCCGTATATCTAGAGTCAATGACTTAATGTTGAAACACGGCAAGATCTTCCACGGCCGTAGCTGCCGAGTTATGGCTGTTGGCGCAACTTCTCGAATATCTGACTCTCCTTACACGGCCTCCACTCCGTTGCTGAGCTGAGGCAGTGCTTGTGGAATTTCCGATTCATTTCGCCGCATCGTTTCAGAATTCGCTGAGAGGTTTGCGATGCGGCTGTATGGATGACTGTACTTGTAGGTATGTTCCCAGAGATCTTATAGACCTTGGCCGGGATACAACCGATTTGCAGGTACTATGTAAACCGAACCACACCATCAGCTACAGATCCCGCTCTTAATTTACCCGAGGTTGCGAACAATGTACAGTGTAGTCTACACCCCCTTCTCCAGGTTGGGTCTTATCACCGGTCCTCGTGTATCAGGCGTTCTTCCATAGAACCTACAATGCTAAAAGCTACAATGCTAAATGCTACCGCGAGGGTGATGGTACAAGAGTGATTCCATTATTACATTGACAGAGCATGTTCTAGGTATCGTCTGTAGTTTATCTATCCCCATAAAGTCATTGAAGACCATCCCTCGCGCATCTCGAATCTCGATCCGGAATAGGCTCGTGGAAGTGCAAGCCGAACCAATCACAGTCGATGCGCATACAGGAGTATTGAACTCCTTGTTGATGCTTGTGCAAGCCTCGAATCGGCCCTGGAGGCAGTATTCTCTCTACCATGTTCAAGTATACTCACTGCAGCACCTCTATACCATTTCACAGTATTTAACTTGACTCCAAGGTTTTGCATTTCCACGCCACCCAAGAAGCAGCGCCAAGCCTCGACACCCACGTGTCGCCGATTCTCAACAAATAACAATCACAGGCATTCCCATCAAAACTTCACCTTACCTCCTTAACCTCCGTCGCCAACTTTCACCTTCGTATTTCCCTCCGTCTTCCTTACTCGGCCAAGTCCCAATCACCAATCCCCTAATAGACATCGCCAGCATGTCCTCCTCATCCAAACCGAAATCCAAACAATCCAGCGCGCCCTCCGGCCTAACCCGCCAATACCTCCTCTTCTACAACGCCGCAAACTTCTTCCTCTGGAGCACGCTCACCTTCCGCACACTCAGACTCCTTCTGAACCAATTCGTCGCCGATGGCCGAAACCCGCTCGCGCTCGACGTCGACGTTCCCGCCGTCTTCGCCGATACCTATTCACCGCTGCTGCAGATAACGCAGTCCCTCGCGCTGTTGGAGATCCTGCACTCGCTCGTCGGCATTGTGCGCGCCCCTGTCGTGACGACGGTAATGCAGGTTGCCAGTCGGCTGTTTGTGGTTTGGGCCGTTCTGTACCCGTTCCATGGCGGTATTGTTGGTCAGGATAAGGTTGGCGAGTTGGGATACATTGGATGCTTGGTTGCTTGGGGCATCACGGAGTGTATCCGCTATGGGTTCTTTGTTATGCAGGTCAATGGGGGTGTTGAGACCGTGCCGAAGTGGTGGCAGTGGTTGAGGTATGCTCACTTCTCATGCAAGAACAGTGGGCTACGCTAATGCGTGATAGGTACAACACGTTCTATGTCCTCTACCCTGTTGGAATCAGCAGCGAGTGCATTCTGTCGTACAAAGCGCTGAGTTCCGCGAAAGAGTTTCACCCGCTCTACTGGTGGTTTATTGTTGCTGTTTTGGCGATCTACGTTCCTGGTAAGTATACACTTTTCCCGGCGTTGATTCCGAGGGTTTTACCTTCTAATCAGCTTCTAGGTTCGTATGTGCTGTACACGCACATGATTCGGCAGAGACGCAAGACCGCTGGTAAGAAGGAGGGTAAGAAGGAGTAATGTATTTTGTTTATAAACAGTAGACGGGTGAGATATGGGAGACAGCTGTATATGCATAAATGTGTAATAGACATATGGTTAGGGGGTATAGATAAGGCAAAGGCCAGGATAAATTATACCGCGGTATAATGTAAAGCGGAATGTGAGAAAACAATTTAAATCTCCTTCATGATGTCCCTCACAGCCTTTGCTGCAAATCGCTTTCTCTCTTTCTCCGGCAACTCATCACTCATATCTGGGCATGTCAGTTTTAACAACCCAGAGAAGTATCACAGAAGATCAAGGAGGCTCCCACCTTTGATTGCTCTCATGCGCGTCAAGAGCGCCTCGACGGCATCGACCTGGAGCTCCTCGTCTCCTTCATTGTCGTCGTCAATATTCCCATCTCCGCCTCGCTCAATGGCAAATCGCAAGCCCACCATCTCCCTCTGGAGCTCATCGACCTCGTTATTGAACCCGCTGGCTTCTTCGTCCAACCCAAGGAGCCCACGCTCCAGGTCATCGTCATCGTCTGGAAGGCCCGTCTCAAGATCTTCATCTTCATTCCCAGCCCATTCATGCGTTTCGAGGACCTCCTTAACCCGTCGCATACCTTGAAGTTCTGCACTCATTTAGCACCGTATTCGGCGTATTTAGACAGGTCGAGTAGGAACATACCCCCATACTGATTCCGCTCTTCTACTTGGTCATCCCGCGTCCAATCCCATTCTACAACATCAAACCCTATCAGTCCCATCTCGCACAGCTGGTCCTCCCACCAGCCGATGGAGAACGGCTCATCCAGAGCCTCGTCCAGCCCAGCATCCAGATCCAGATCGTCCTCCCGAATTCCACTGATCTTCGGTTTCTCCTTCTTCTCCTTCTTCCCACCGAGAACCAATAACCCAGGCACAGAGCCGATCTCCCCGCGTTCCTCCTCAATCAGTGAGCGGACGGTCCCGACAGCACGGATGAATGCCTTTGACCCGCGCACTTCCTCCGAGTCTTCGTCTTCATCAGCGGGTATTTCTGCGCCCTCGGGATTCGGTAGTTTCGAACTCGGTTGTGGATTCCGGAGGCAGATCATTACCGCGCCAATAGCATCACGGACAACGCGCGCCTCCTCGCCAGTGAACTCGCGAGACCATTCTGCGGAGGGGTTCTCCCCCTTCCGTCCTTGTCCTCCTTCAGATATCTTTTGCGATTCCGACGTTGTACTGGATATATCCTCCTCCTTGTCCGCAGACCCGAGTCCCGCTGCCTGTTCTGCACCATCGCCATTCGTATTCACATTCGTAGACGCACGCGTAGAGACCGGAATCTCATCAACCCAAACCGGAACCTCGGCGGTATAATACCGATTCTCAATCCGCAGCGGCGGATGCGTCGTATACCCCGCGAAGCTCTGGGTCTGGATTTGCGTTTCCGATGGCGAGTGACCGGTCAGCTGTTTTAGAAGAGAGGGGATGAGCGTTTGTGATTGCGCGGCCGGGGAGAGGATGAGCAGTCGGCGGGGGTTGCGGATTTGTTTGGCTTTGCTTTTTGTGCTTGACTCTATGGGGGATTGCGGAGCCATTTTTTGGAAAGTCCTTCGTTGACCTCGAGGTAAATATTTTGTGTATAGGTTGGTGGGTAGGAAAGTGTGGGTAGGAAAGTAGGGCTTGTTGCGGTGTGGAATAAACCTGGAGGGATCGGTGATTTTGGGGAATTTTGTGGTTGATGCGGAGATGGTGGCGGAGTCCCAGGAGCTCCGGCTTCAACTCCATGGATTTACTACACAGTATTTACCAACCACCACGGGTCACGCGAATATTGGACGGGCTTGTGAACGGTGGTATCTCGCATTATGTGAGTACCAAAATCCAGGGTCCAGCTAACAAGTGTATAGCTACCGATTCAGCCCATTCGAATAATTTTATTGATCTTTCTTCCTTCAACCATGTAACAAACGAATAGTAGCATAGAAAATAAAAATCATCCAACGCCGACAAGACCAGATTCCGAATGATCATGCTCATCTCATTTACCGACCACCTCTCTGCCCCCGAGCCCTCTGCACCGTCGCCTTACCACGCGCCAGACCAACACCTCTGCCGCGCTGTCCTCGTGAGCGGAACATGGGAGCGTTCCTATTAAAGGCATTTTCGTCAGCCGCGGTGCAAGGCTAGAATGAAAGGCAAAAAAAGAAGAAGTGAGATAACGTACCGCAGCATATCCGGCACAACGAAGAATCGCACGTGGCTTCCGCGGATGTAGACCTGGTCGAGATGCGAGACGCGGCCATCGCGCGCTGTGACGGTGATGTCCTTCAGTTGCACATTCATGTTGTCCTCCGCTAGTTATAAGGTTCTGTCAGCCGAGAATCTGATGTAGGTAGTGGGTTGGGAGGAACGAGGTAGGAGGAAGCGCACCTTCGAGGAGCTTTCCGCGGTAGACAACACCGGAGGTGATTTCAAGGGTAACGACGTGACCCTGGAAGTTGTCAGTTCTTGTGCTTTCAATTCCGGCGGCATCTGCTTTGGAGCCGCGATGTGGTGGTAGTCAATCGTACCTGAGCTTCGTTCAGAAGCTTGATTGGGATGCCGATTGTGCTAGTTAACTTGCCCATTATGGCGAGATATGCAGTGCGCAAGAAGGACGACTGGTCGGAGAGTGGGATGCGAGGGATTGAGCGCCTGGATTGGCCGACAACTGCAAAAGCGAGGGGAGGAGAGCTGGTCGTCGCGGGTCTTGATGGCGGCGGAGGATTTGGCGTTGGAGTTTTTGCCAAGACTGGAGATCCAGCCCACCGCCATCTCCTTATCTACAGGCGTACAACCCTACCTAGACAGACTGTTTCACTCACTTTGACAAGTCAACCCGGACAAGGGCACGACGAAGATGAATCCCCCAAATACGAATCTTCGTGCCTTCAACCTCGCCGTGCAAACCCTCCTCAGCACACCCTCTCAATTCCTCCCGCATCTTACAGTCCCGACAATCACCCATCTCCCCGAGTCAATCGGTCCGCTCCTCGAAACACAGTACGCGCCTAACGCAAGCCAAGAAGAAAAAGAAAGCGGAGGAAACCGAAGGATATTGATTCGCGCCCTCGTACTCGACAAAGACAACACCCTCTGTCCCGCAAAAACAACCACATTCCCATCCAACATCTACGCGCACCTCCACATGCTCCGCAACTCACCAACGTCCCCATTTAACATCACGAGTGCGCCGAACTCTATTCTCATCGTTTCGAACCGCGCAGGCTCGCACCCGCGCTACGAGTCCGAGGCTTTGGAAATTGAGGAGCGGCTGGCGGGGCTCAAGATCCCCGTGTTCCGGTTACCGCTATCTCCGAAGGAGGGCGTGATTGTTGAGAAGAAGCCATTCTGTGGAAATGAGGTGCTAGAGTGGTTCCGGGAGCGTGGGGTAGTACAGAGCGCGGACGAGATTGCGGTCGTCGGAGATCGGTTGGGGACAGATGTGCTTATGGCGAAGGAAATGGGGGCATGGAGTGTTTGGTGTCGGGATGGGGTTGGAGAGGATGTGACCAAGGGAAAGAGAAATGTACTTGAGAAGATGGAGGTTTGGGTTGAGCGGTACCTGACGGAGTCCAGGGGGTTGAAGGCGCCGGCGCCGCGAGGATACAGGTCAAAGAGTGACTGAATGTATAGAGGTGCCCTTATGATACCCTTGTACCCCGATAGCTTAAAGGCAGAATGTGGGTGAATCTGTAGATTACTTACTAACACTATCTCTATAGGAGAGTTTCGGCTCCTGCAGACACAGGCGATGAACATGTCAATGCAGAAGAAACTCAAGATTCAAACACAATGACTTCATCACAAAGGGAATATGCAAACAATTCCTAACCCGCCGACCTGAAAAGCAAAAGGGAATCACCATCTTAGTCCGACTTCTTGCATGACCGCGTTAAATGCCCGACCAGTATAAAAAGATAACAATAAAGAAGTGAGTAAGAAAACGTAAAGGGCCAAGGGCAAAAGGCAAGAAGATAACAAAAGAAGAAACGAAGAAGAAAAAATAAAAAAAAAGAAGTGCCAACAAATGGGCAATGTAAATCGCTAAGGGCCGGCCGCGAAGTAGAAGGATAATAATACAAAAAGCAAAAAGTGAAGATGCTCGGAATATATACCGCAAATAGGGATATATTCCTCGTCGTCAAAAGTCGAAGTATCAGCAAGTAGCCGATATGCCACAATGGATAGAGGCGCTTCAGTAAATGAAGCTCGCCGGATAATTCCGGGGCGCGAGGCTTTTTGGTGGTTCCATTTCCAGGAACGAGAACTCGATAAGGATAGCGTGAGCCAGGAAGAAACAAATGGAGCTCAATTGGCTATTCATGAGCCCGGAGTCAAAACATTTGGGTCAACATTTTCCAATGTGATGCCCTGATAGTCACCCTGGACACCGGGCGAAGTGTGCCCAGGCATGGAGTGCATCGGCATCTCGAACGTGTTGCCTTCAAGGCCCATTGTGGTAGGCACAGATGAGAAGTTCATGTGCTTAAACAACCCACTGCTTAGGGACATACCCTCCTCCGCATAACCGGACTGGTGCTCGCTTCCCATGCCATACATATCGTGCGGCGTATGCGACATGTTTGTCAAGGGAGGCGAATGGTTGGCAATCATAGGATCGGCGTGGCTCACATTCGAGTACGGAGAAGCGGCTTGTGTGGATAAGCCTGAATCAACAGCGGGAGAGACATAGGGCAAGGTGAATTGAGCCCCCGCTCCACCTACCGGAGTCGAATCTCCCTGAGGGCCCGCACTGAAGAGGGCAGGGCTAGCGAAGTCGGACGGAGAAGCAGTTGTGGTGGCGGACATAGGATGCGCACGCGGGTCAAAAGCATAGCCGGAAGACGTATCAATGCGGAGGTTCGCAGCAAGTGAGTGTGTCGATTGGGGTATCGGTGCGTATATTCCTGAATCGGAGTGGTTAAATTGCGGAGCCTGTGGCATGCTGAACGACGTCATCGGCGCTCCCAATGCAGAGAAATCGATAGCCACAGGAACAGAGCGGCTCCTTTGGCGCTTGTGCCCACGGCCGGCCTGGAGGTTCATCACGGCCGGATTCTCTGCATACATCCCCATAAAAGCAGGAGCAAACTGGTTCGGCTGCGAAGCTGGGCGTGGGATGAAAGGCGGCGACATGGGGTTGTTAATGGGGAAGTTGCCGTACGCCAGACGGTTCTGGAAAGACTCCAGCGACACCAGCTTCGCGAGTTGAACGCTCAGGACCTTGGGGTGTCCTCCAAGACGATGAATCATGATTGAACTAGCTTGCTGGTCCTCCGTGAAGTCGCCGCACTGGTAGAAGCCACCCGAGTTCGAGGAATCCATGTAGAAGAGGGGCGGTCTGTTCAGTTCGACGACGAGACCGGAAGGCCGTGGGGGCGCACCATTGGGTTGTGGTCCTTGATCACCGGACTCAAGGGTAATGTTCTTGATGTAGGAAAATGGGTACTCGATCTTGTAACCGGCTGCATCGTTGTTGATATAATAGGTCATGCAGGCCTTCTCGGGTGAGTAGAAAACAACAAGGTCCATAGCGTTTTGTCCGATCCGCCTCCAACTTCCAATTGTTAGAGACCGGCATGTGAAATGGTGGATCACTGTAAGGGTCAGCACGAGCACTTTCATCAACTGAAGATGCACTTCGATACGCACCAACTTTTCCTGAAGGTGTAGGCTCACTGGGGTATGGACCATGGGCCCCATATCCACCAGTACGGCCAAAGGGGTCTCGCGCACCAGGCTTGCTGGGGTCAAATTGCATGGCTAGATACTGGCGCATCGACTCAGGGATGGAATCGCAGCCCTCGCCAGTTTCAATGCTCTTCTTGGCAAGCATTTTGATCTTTGCGCGCCTGCAATTTCCGTTAGTGGAAGAGAAGTGACATCTCAATTGCCCACATACCTGTTCTGAAACCAGATCTGAACGGAGCGCTCAGTCATGTTGATTTCCTGGGCGATTCTTTCGCGCGTGGCGGCCGTCGGCGTAGGGTTCTTGTTGAATTCCACCTCGAGAAGGACTAGCTGGTCCTGAGTTGCCCGTTGGCGCTTATTGTTCTTTTGCTGTTGGGTGAGGGTGCTTTTCCGCTGCGGGCGCCGAGCTGATGTCGAAAGAGCAGTCGTGGCACTAGAAGTGGATGGGGAGGGGGTCGAGGTAGCCGAGGAGGGCGAAGTGGTTGCGTGGGCAGTCGCGGTCGCGGAAGTCGACACGGTCGACAGGGCGGGAGTGTCTGTCGAAGACATATTTGCAGGGATTGAGCGAAGAGTAGAAACGATAGGAGATAGGGCCAGGTTGAGATTGGCCTATGAGGGAAAGAGTAGATGACGATCCGGTCGACAGTCGAATGCCTCCAGCTGCGTCAAGCGCCAGAGAAGTAGTGTGTAATCAAAGGAACGAAAGTGCTTTGGCTGGGAGTGACCACCCAGACGCAAAGCTAACCTGTGAGCGCGTCACAGAAGCGTCGAAGTTATATGAAGTGTCGAAGAAGACGAAGGAAGCTGGCCTATGCAGCTTTGATGGAAGAAAAGAATGGTAGCTCTTTTCGAGACTTGATGCCTGTCCGTGTGTCTAGTAGAGGACTGGTGAGGGTGACAAATGAGCGGATCACACCTAGGGTACGCGAAAAGAGCGGGCGAAATGTTGTTAAAGAGCGGAACAACAAATCAAGATAAAAAAGAATCAAAAGAGCGAATGTGAAGAAAAACAGAACGATGGAAAAGACGGATGGGGATGGGGTGAGGGAAGGGGAGAGGAAAGGAGAGACTCAGAGAAGAGGGCGGCCAGACTTCATGCTCGTGGCTCCCAAAAGGGGCATAGTCTGGGGATCACTAGCTCGTGGCTGGTACGATACGGCCGGTAAGGCAGGTGTATTCGTCATCAAGGCAACCACCAGCGAGGATACGGAGTACGGGCGCTCCTCTACTTATGTTGTTGCTACTGTACAGTGTACTGGTCTCTACAGAGTACCCAAGTTTCGCTCTTAGGCTTCAGCTGCCAGCCTGGCATACCATCATCTTCTATTCTCTATCGCCGGCTTCGCTCGCTAGATCACCATCGCATCCATCAGCCCACGGCGGCGCCGTGACCCCTGCATCAGCTGCATCTCCTTACTCAGTACGCTGTCCAATAACTAGCTCTTGCTTTTCCTGTTAGGAGCAGGACCTACTCCGTACAGTTCATCGGATGATCGGAAGGCTGGCACTGGCGACCTGGCGACCACCGACTCTAAAATTCCGATCAATGAACCATGAACATATCCCCAGCTCTGGACAGCTTTCATCTCCGTATTCTACAGGTATTTCGCTCGAGCCATCCTGCGATTCCAGTTCGGCTCAGCTTCCGGCTCCCTGATCCAGATGGAGTCGATAATAGTCCACCCCACTACCGAAAAAACTATCTGCTACTCCGCGTGAGCACTAAGCAGTCAGAAAATAAAAGACAGCGTGACCTAGGCTCGTTCCAAGACGGTTTCAGAAGATGCGGTCAGGTTGAGGTGACACAAACGCATCCACATACTGCCTCAGCCAGCTTGAGAAGAGGGGAAATGCGAGGTCAGAGTCTGGGACGCGGCCGGACGCCAGGGGTCAAGGGCAGCAGCCAGCTTGTTGTGGTTCCCGGCGCCCGCAGCCTGGTTTTGCGTGGTTGAACTTACCTGTTAGGGGTTAGGAGCTCGATTCCACCGTACGGCCACCCACGGAATCCGAACGTCGCGACTTGATCGGTTGTTCTATTCTTATTTCTGCCACCGGTGTTTTTCTCTGGTTCCAAGGTAGAATTCAGGTACCCGCAGCTTCCCGCTTATCATTGGCTTGGGAACCGGCAGCGTCAGCCTCCAAGGGCGCATTGTCGTTTCAGCGCTCATGCTTTTCATCCTGGAAGTTCGTACAGGTCCTTGATGAGGCTGCTTCGAGCTATTGGCAAGGTGCTATGCAGCTGTCCTTCTGTGTCTGCAGCCAACATGATATCCTTCTACACCTTACAGCGTGTCTGGAAGTAAGGCTTACAGTTCCCGTACGGCAAGCTTTGGGGCAGGTAATTTACCTACCTTGAACGGTTAGAGCTGGAGCAGCCCCCATCCACTGATGATCCGTGCACAGCTGTACTCTTTTCATTGGTTGAGCGAGGCGGTCGGCATCCGACAGATCCACGAGTGACGAGCTGCAAGGTACAGGACTCCAGGCACATAATCACTCCGATACGTCCTTCAATCAGCAAGTCGGCGCGGTCCTTTGCTGAGAAGAAGGTAGTGTCAGCAGAGTGTATGTTTCACAAGTTGGAGACGCATCCGACGCTCCTGAAAGGCACAGTGCCCTGGGCCAGGGCAGCATCTGGCTCAACATCGAGAGAAGATCGATCCAGGCAAACCCAGATCGCCGGATCAGACCAGTTCATCGGACGTCCTCTTCGATATATATTAAAACGGAGCAGCTTCTCCGGATTTAGGTGGAGCAGGGCGATGCCGTTTTTGAGTTCACGATCTTGCTCTTGTGCTCTTCTTTGATGTAATAATCAACCTAAAACAGCCAAGCTGGGCGATTCCTTGGCGCTTCAGCCCAAATCGCATCTACAGCCCCAAATGAATTACTGATACTCGCGCCTGAGCTGAGGAAAGTCGCAACCGCAGCCACGTCGCGAGCGCAACTGGAGCCCGTCGGTCTGATACGCACTCGGCCGTTGGCCCGCTGGGCCCCGTCTCGCCTATGAGACAGTCTCAGAGAGTGAGTCTCATGATCTCATCCGTGGTCTAGTTCTTATTGGCCAAACTGTACACCGTGAGACCGAGCGCGGGCTCAAGTAACGTCCGAAACAATAATAGAATTCTATTCTCAATTGGACGGTTGGAGAGAAGCTGTGAATACAAGATTGCGATCCGCAATGATGAAGGGCTACGCCGCAGTATAAAGTTCCAGCCTCCATTATTGACCCGATTCATAACATACTTATCAGAACAAGAGCCTACCAGCTCACTGCGTTATCAATTACTCTCCGGCATTGACTTTCTGGAATTCTATCTGCAATTAGCTGATACTGAACCGGTGCATGGCACCGAGTCTGCAAGTCTAGATGGTCTTCATCATCCAGTATCACCATGGCGCCTGCAATGGTGCCCTTCACCCGAGCACTGTCAGGTTATTGTTTAAATTTCCTCCAAGCTTCGATAATCTGTCTTTGGCGAGCTTGCATCACGTCGGGACTCTCAACAATATACATTCGTTCCGCGCCCAGAGCTGGGTGGAAATGGCTGAACCGACTCCGATCGAATGATACAGGTCGTTCGTGGCCTCTATCAGGCCTGGCTAGTATACTGCATCACGAATATGTAAGGAAAGAGACTTTCTCTATCCGAAGAGAAACAGTATGATTCAAATTCCGCACGAAAACACATGCCCTTTTCGACCGCGGATCAAAACGAGAAGTCCGAGGTCAGCCCCGATCGAGCCCACATTGGGGGCACCTTTCTTACCAGATCTGACAGCGGTTGACGACCTCTCGAATAAGGCCTCCATCCACAGACGATTGATGTCTCAGGTTCAGTCTGCCAGATCACTAGGGTCCATTCTGGTAAACATTTCATATTCGGCTCTATATTCGATTCCATGCATTGATCATACAACTTCCGCGAGGATGCGTTCCAACTGAGTCCGACAATCAAGCTCGTCATTCTCACGCTGAATCTCCACACAGCGGGTCTTGAAGCTGCTGTCGGCGAGTATCTGGTCCACCCCGCCCCGAATGGCATCAGCACTGGGAGTGCTTGTACGCAAGTTCACCGCAATACCGGCCCATTCTCCCCGCATCGACACCTCAGCTTTGTCCACTAGAATTAGAGCATGGTGAGCAAATTGGCAGTGACTAAACTGCTGGGATACAGAAGAAACTCACGTTCTACTCCAGCTAAGACCATGGGAACTCCATGCATGACGCCTTGCATGAAGCCTCCATATCCCCCGTTGTTGATGAACACATCAACGTATGGGAGAATTGCAGCATACAATAAGTAATCGACCACCTTCGCGTTCGCTGGTACCGTAACGTTCTGCAGCTTCGCGCCTCTTTGACCCAAGACTCCAATGACCATACAGTCTTCCCTATCAGCCAGAGCCTTGATGGTGGGAATCAAAAGCATGTTGTAGTCGACCATGACCGTGCCCTGGGAAACAAATACTATATTCTTTGGTTTCTCGGCCTTTCTTGCTTCTAGTAATTCTCTCCACCATTCAGGAAGCACAAGTTCCGGGTCGACCTCTGCGCGAGGAGTGCCGCCGATAAACCGAACCTTGGGCGACAAATCACTCCGCGGGTACTCCAGACTTGGACTACAAGGCTGCACAGTGACGTCTCCCCCAGTGGCCCACAGATCTAACAAGTGCCCAGGTGCTTTCTTTGCTGCACCAAGCCTCTTGTAAACAGCATTGGCATGTCCTACCAGCTCCACCTCGAACTCCTCAAAAGCTTTGTACAAAGCCGCGTTGCGGACGCGGCCCTGCTCACTCGAATCTGGCGGCAGGCCCGGTCTAAACGGCGCAGTGTCCACGCTGGAACCAGCAAACGGCAACGTCGAAAATGTGATTACCTTCGGGAACCGGGTGTATCCTTTTGGTAGCGGTGCCCCCAGCACAAACGGCCAAACTCCAGCGGACGCAAACTCCGCGACGATCACCACCTCGCGCTGCGGATGCTCTTCACGGATTTCCTCCAGTACGTCCTGCAGCACTTGCATGGCCACTGGGGTCAAGTCGACAAAAACAGCGCTGAGTGCGAAGTTGAAACGCTGCGTGGGATCTGGAAGTGTCATCATCTTTTCCAACACGCCGGGCGGCCAATCCCGGTGGATACGGTGAAAAACTGCGCCGGATCGACGAACTGCATTTTCAGACTCAGTGCCTGCAATGAAGTGTACGATGTAGCCCTGCTTGACCAGATGTACGGCATGTGGGAGAAATGGGTGCGTGTGTCCGTTTTCCGGAGGGCAGGCGATCACAACGATCGGTTTGGTGTCGATAATGCCGACCATCTTGATTGACGGTATGTATTTTCTTTCGCTTTTCTTTTCGCCTCCAGGATGATCAACGGCAAGAAGGTTGTCGGCTTCTTATGTGAGCCGTCTACCATGCTAAGACGACCATGGTGGAGAATGAGTATCATCTTAGGGCACATTGACGGCATGCTAGTAGAAGCGGGCCGATTTCGACGACCCGAGAGATATCGTGATTCCCGGTCCCCAGGCTCCAGCTCAGCTGGGTGGCGACCCCGGATCATCAATTCGAGTGGGCCTGGCTGCACCCAAAGTCTCCTCCGCGATACTTGACTCGGGCATTATTCAATATGGATCTACCAGGTTTATGGTTCATCCTTGAACATGAAGAGTCAAAACCAACGTGAGCAGCACTAGTGATCTAGTGGAAGGACTAGCCTCTAAGCACCGCCTCCGTGTTCCTAGCCTCCTCGCATCGTCCTATGATCTATCGGTATCCGCGTTCAAAATTAATCGAATGCTCAAGCTGAGACGCGCTTGCAGACTTTGGTCCGCAGGCCCCACTGCTCCAACGAACGTGGCGGAGAGATAGGTAGATAAGGTAGAAGAGGAGATGAGATTGTCTCGCACCGGCCACCTGTAGAAAACAGTGCCTTATACGGATTCACGGGCATGTCCATGAACTCTCTGTCTATAGTCTTTGTACCCGCTCTGAAGAGTGTGGAGGAGGTACTCCGTAGAGGAAAACCCGGTGGGTCTCGGGGGAAAAGAGGGGGAAAAAACCACAGGCTAGAGCCTAGAGGATATCGGAGACTGGAGATACTCCCCGGCCGTAGGCATCTGCCTAGTACCTACTCGAGGAGTCGAGTTACATAGACTGGGAACATGGGTGAACGCCGGGTCCGGGCCGTGGCCGTGACCCGTGTCTGACATGCCATACATGCAAGGAGCCAATCACATGTTGTTTGCGGCCTACTGTACACCATGAGCACAATTAAAGGCCGCCTTCTACTACAAAACTGAATGATCTATCTATCGGGCTCTGTGTGGTTGGCATCGAAAACCTCACCTTGTTCGTTTCCATTGCCAATACTGTGTCATGGGTACGATGTATAGTACAGAGTGGTACGAGTCCATAAAAATATATCTTTTACTGTCCGCCCGGCGGAGTTAGGAAAACCCGGCTATATATATTCTCAGTGCTCCAGGGGCGAGGCTCCTGTCTTGATGTAGCAAGCTGTTAACTCTCTATCGTTGTCTAGATTCGTTTTCGTTACGCGTTGGAGCTCAAGTGCATATAGTAGAAGAATCATGTTCACTTCCTCGTATAATACAAGACACAAACACAAACTACCGACGGGTATAGTAAGCTAACACCACCCAAGTAAACAGGGCCAAGACAAACAACAACACGCATGCAATGCAAATCTAACATGAAATGAGTGACAACGGATAAACACCGGGGGTATAAGTGCTTCTACGCCAAGCAAAACATGAAATCAAAACATCAAAGCAAAATAGATACAAGCAGAAGCAAAGGGAGGAAGTAGGTCACTTCAAGTGTCCTTTCTTCATCGCTCCGAAGCCCTTGGAGAACAATTCATGGATCTCCATTGATCGTCTCGGCGCCGAAGACCCGGCATTCTGAGTGTTCGGCTCTCCCAACGCGGAAGCAGAAGCAGAAGCAGAAGCAGACGCAGATTCCGAGGCGGACTCAACATAGACGCCGACGCCACGCGAAGAATCATTCTTATTCGCATCACTCATGACCCTGGGTCTTGCAAGCAGTTCGGCAACGTGTCTCTCGCGCGCCTCCATCTCGGCTTCCTCTCGGGCGAGCTCGAAACTGGATTTCTTCTTGCCGTGGTCCCAGCCCTGCTGGAGTTCTGAGGCGGCGGCTTCTTCGAATCGTTTTCGGATGTCGAGGTCTTTCTCGTATTCTTGGAAAACGTCAACGTCGGTTGGGAAGAGGTTCGCGCGGAGCGAGGCGACACTGATTTCGAAGACAATAACCGCAGTGACAATTATGAGGAGCACGACCCAGAAAGCAAGATCATGACCAGAATGGAGGAGGAAGTTGTCGGGGACGTGGTAAATACCATCGCCGGATTTGAAGTCGTACTGCCTGTCAAGAATGATGTTCCAGAGGAACCAGCCGCCGACAGAGATGATGAAGACGGCGAGGGAGAGGTAGGTTTTGTTATGAACTTCAATGGCCTGCAATTTCGTGTTGATGATGATAACGCAGGCGGAGAAGGTGAGAAGACCGGCGGAGAAAATATCGTTGATGTTGCCTGTGGTAAAGAGGATGTTCCCGAAGAGACCGTACATCACAAAGTAGACAAGCATTGCCTCGCAGGTAGCCATGAATGTCCAGCCGAGGTAGAGACGGATGTTGAAGCCCTCGCTGCGCTGGCCTTTAGTGTAGAGCTCTGGGACGGCGAGAAGGGTCGATGCGGAGAGATCTTTGGTGAATATGCCAAGAAAGATGACAGCGAGAGAGGTAAAGAGGGTGTTAAACATGCTAAGACTCCATGGTTCGTACAAACTTGTACCGGTGTATCCGTTCCATCGCTGGTACAGGGCCTGGGTCAGGTAGAAGAGCATTTCCTTCCAGAACGTTCCCAGTGTGTATTTGCACGCTCGCATATAGTTCCACCGCCCGTGGACCAGAAGCAACTTCAACAAGAACCTGAACTGAGCGATCGAGTAGTCCGAGATACGCGCAGCCTGAAGTCCCTCTTTACCTGTAATACCAATGCCAACATGGGCCTCTTGAATCATGGCAATATCATTAGCACCGTCGCCAATCGCTAGAGTGACCGAGTCCTGCACCTGCCGACGAATCGACTTTACCAGGAAAGCTTTCTGCTTCGGACTGGCACGGCAGCAAATAACCGACTCGACAAGAATGGCAAGCTTGAAGAAGGCCGCGCGAAGGATGTCATTTGCTTCTATCATGGAAAGCGTCTGCCCATCAACCACAACTACAGAGTGGGCCACAGTCTTGCTCAATATATCCTTCGTCAGGTTCGCAATCAACTCCTCCACGTTGCCCATTTCTTGGTCAAGGATCACAAGAGTAGAGTAGTCCTTGACCAGGCGGCATGAGTGGCCAACATTGATTGCAGTCTCTCGCTTGTCACCAGTAAGCATCCACAACTTGATATTCGCGCGACGCAGCTTGTCAATTGCCTCGGGTACTCCCTTCTGAAGCTTATCCTCAATCGCCGTGGCACCAGTCAACTCGAGCTGCTCTTCGATCTGCTGACCGACCTTTTCGATCCGTTCTTGCCGATCGACAAGGCTGGTCGAAGCTTCCTGGTAGGCGCGCCGCCACTCTGTATACGTAGCCTCATCCAAAAATCGGTGGGCATATAGGAGCGTTCGCAGCCCCTCAGTAGCAAAGTCGTTCAAGTGCTGGAAGCAACGTTCAAACACAGCAGCTTCGTCAACTACAAGCGCCTCCTCAACCAAATCTTCCTCGTCGTCATGGATGGAACTTCCTGAGTCAGAGAACGTGTTGGACTGTCGTCCAATTTGCGCCGAAGGTCTCGGGCTGTAATACTCCACGTCGCTGTTCCTGTTGAGGAGTCCACCGTCGGTTTCACGGTCACGAAGCCAAACATCGATGCTATCTCTTAGCGTAGACACGTGCCTTCCAGAAACACTAGAGCGACGCCGCGACATGCTCGGACGGCTAAAACTGTTCCGGACGCCGCTGTCCTTGCGAGAGTGATGTTCGCTGTTTCGCCTAATGACCTCGCTCGCCTCCGCAGCCTTGCGCTTGCTCGCTCGGCGCTCAATCTCGACAACTTTCTCCTGAGCAAGCGCAGCTCGCTTCAAGAGTTTCATCAAGACGCTGTCAGCGCCTTTGCAGAACAGGCAAATCCGTCGGTCTGGCATCCGCACCACAACTGACATGCGTTTCCTGGCGCTGGAGAAATCAATCACATCCAAGATCTCATACACTTCATCAACAGGCGATTGATTCTGTCCGTTGGGATATGTTCGGACAGTCAATGTATTCGGCTGCCGGTCATGGACGATGTATCCTAGCTCCTGAGCAGCCGTGACCAGCGCGAGCTCGTCCGGCGAAGCAGCTTGAAAGGTCGTGTTGCCAAATTCATCTTCTTCTGGCAGACAGGTATGGCAAAGAGCCATCGCGAGGATAAACATTTTTGCTTTCCTCGCAAATACTGTGTACGGCTTGCGTTGAATGTACTTGAGCATATCAGTTGTGCGAGTGTTCGGCACAGATAGCCCCTCCTTGCGAGCTCCGTCATAGGTTGACATGGACGGTCTGGTTATAGCCAAAGACCGCCGGAATTCGGACACATTCGACTGACGGGACACGGCCTTCTTGCCTTTAACGCTGCGTTTCTTATGAACCAGCTTCTCCCGTTCACCTTCTTGAGCAGCCTCGTCGACTAGATCAAAGTCGTGAAACCACGCGGTACCAGCCACGCTCATCTTCCGGAAACGCATGGTATTATTCGTCAAAGTCCCAGTTTTGTCCGAGAAAATATAGCTAACTTGGCCAAGTTCCTCATTGATGGTCGAGGTTCGGGCTTCAAGCGGCGTATCAGACTCAGGATCGTACATGTCAACGTCGGCATTAAGCATGAGCATCTGTGCGACTTTGACGATTTCCATACTCACGTAGAGTGAGATAGGAATCATCGTGTTGAACATGATCAAGAACGAGGTAAAAACTGGACCATAGCTCACGTTGGCATCTTCTAGGTACCAAGCCTGGCTTTCCACGTCATGAGACCAATATTTGTACGCAATGGTACAAGCTCCAGCCAGCACCACGACCAAAACCACAATGAGCATGACGACCCGGTTGACTTTGGCCTGAAGGGAGGGCATCTTAATGCGGGGGTTCTTGTTTGCATTCATGCGAATCTTGCATTCTTCGCCAGTGTAAATAACTATTCCCACTGCTCTTTGAGTGTTTCGAAGGACACTGCCACGGTAGAAAACTTCATTGTTGGTCAGTGGTGTCTTTTCTCCAGCAGCCACTGAGACATTTCCATCGAATTTGTACAGATCGAGATTGGGATCTTCCACAGCGAAGTGTATGGAGCTGCTGCAGAGACCTTCCACAGTACCGCACACTTTGGCCACAGACTGACACGGTTGCTTGGTTTTAAGATTCGTTTCCCCGTCCAATGCCATGGTCTCCACGTAGGCCGTACAGTTAGGCCCGTCCGCATGGAGTAAGACCATGTCAGCGGGTACAGGTTGATCGCGTTCCAGCCGGATCACATCGCCAACTTTGATTTCGCTCCATTTGATTCGATCCCAGTCCTGTGTCTCGCTCGAGATCGATGCGCTATCGCCAGTAACAGAGCGGGAGAGCACGTTTGCGCCAGGTCGAAGAACGTAGGCGAAGCGGTTGTTTTCTTCCTTGTCCAGTCGGTAGCGGCGCCAGTCATCGAAGCCTTCTTTGCCCATCGAGATACCGACGAAGATTAGAAGGGGTATGATGGTGGTGAATTTACCTGTCGTACTCAATCCAGGGATCATTTGCAGAATTGCAACCACTAAGAAGTAAAAGTTGGCGAGCTTGGTGAACTGCGCAAAGAACTGCCGGGGGAAGAAGCTCCATAGACTGTAGCGGCTGGATCGAATCCAGTTTTCGACATATGGCTTCCCTGTCCGCTCATCAACCAGATCTTCCGTTCGCGTTGGTTCAAGGTCGATGTGGCGACCATCTTTGCTCGGTGGAATGGTCTTGATCCGGAGGATAACCTTGCGAAGCGTTTCGAGAAAATCCTCAACGCGAAGTTGGAGTGTGGTAATGGCCGCCTTTTTGTGGTGCCATCGATCGAAAGATAAACTCGTGGACAGACTCCGTCCCTCCTTCAGATCTGTCTGGTCAGAAGAATATACGGTGAGGTCATGCTCCGTGGAAGTTGAGGCCGAGGTAGATTTTTGCGCGACATGGACTTCCAGCTTCTCATTCTCGCTCGATTCCGATCCCGACGCACCAGGCGCCGCGGCGGCAGCCGCAGGAACTTCATGCTCCACAATCTCCGGCTCCGTCTTCACAATATGTCCTAGCTCAACTGGTGACGAAGGAGCTGACTGCGATTCGATATTTTTCGCAAAAATCGTCCGACGTAGCGAGTATCCACGGTTTCGTGATCGAGAGCGGCCAACGCCATCTGGGCTCTGTGGGGATGTAGGGGATAGCGCCGAGCGCGGCGAAAGGGTCGAACTCGGGGCACCGCTGGCATTGACATCAGGAGATGTAATGGACGGGCCTTGTGTATTCGCTACGCCTGTGTTGATAGAGAGTCCTCTAGACGACGGTCGTCGGTCCTGCTCCCTCGAAGCTTGTCTATTTTCCAATGCTGGGAGCTCCAAATCTGTCGAAAACCGGACATGTTGATGTTGTGATGACCTCCTTCCTGAATCCGATAGTGTTCGCGAGGGTGAGTGCGGTGTTTGTCCTGGGGGAGCACGCAGGGAATGGCTTCTCGAAGGTTGTGGCGGCCGCGGAAGAATCTGTGACGTCGAATCAGAGGAGGTATGCTGGTCTTGAGATATGCGCGGCTGATGAGGGTTGTGATTCTGATTTGAGCCTGGCAATCTGTTCGGCTGTGACATGATGAAGTCAACGGTTCACAGTCGGGGCACTTGAAAATATGACTCTCTCTGCCCTTCAATCTCTCAATTCAATCTTGTCAGCCTCGACTCCAGCCGTGGGTAAAATAATCGAGTGGTCGGTCGTACAGGCGCTGATCGGCGGGGCGTTATGACGTTAGGCGAGCAATTGGACTCATCCTCTCAAAGCAAAAGAGGGAACAATGTATAGCAGGAAAGGAGAATAGGCACAAGAAGAAGATAAAGAAGGCCGTTAAAAGACAAATGCAAAATGCGAAAGCTGGATCTTTGCAGGCACAACTGTTTGCAGCCGATCAGGAACAGAAAGTAAAAAGTCAAAAGACGTGGTTGGCCGAAAACAGCAACGGTGGACCGACCGGCAGCATGCAAGCCAGACAGCAGGCAACGATCGTCGATACGACAACGAGAAAGACAGAAGAAAATAAAATAACAAGAAAATATGGAGGGGAAAAGAAGAGAGACAAGGAGAGGCCAAGGTGTGAACGGGGAGAGTCGTGAACAGGGCCTCCAAGTCTTGGGGGCAACGTAACCCCAGGCTGGGCTGGATCTCGGGCCAGACAGCGCCAATCTCTGGACACCGCGTCGGCGTAACGTAACCAACGTGGTTGGAGGCAAAGTGGAGGCCACTCTAATCCAACGGTTCTGACAGGTACACCTACTGTGCCTTGGACGGCCCTACAATATATGTCAAGTATATCTTCTAGAGTAGCAGTACTACTACCACTGACTTAGTGACATCTGCGATCAATGTCATCTGAGCAAACCTGCTGCCTGAGAGGCAACAAAGCCCGAGTGAGCGTTGCATCGCAAGCTGCTATAATTAAATTGACTGCGAATGGTCCACCGACCAGACGTTTCGTCTGCACAGCCTCCAGGGTCTCGTCCCCGCGTCCTATCGTTTTATTTGTCCACCAACCCTCTCGTTCGCGACACGTAACCGGCAGTTCGCTGCCAGCCTGCCACTATGATGCACCATCTGATGCGATGGTGCTTAGCCTTTGAGACCTGTCGAGTTTCGAACTCCGCTGGAACGAAGCTAGAAGTTCCTTAGTGACTTTGCAGTGGCCAAGCGGGGCACCGCTGCTTGGCGTCGGAGAAACTTCCGCTCGAACTGCGCTAGAATTGCCACCGGTGTTTCTCCGAGCCATACCCCCGCCCCGGCCCCGGCCTCATTTCCTCCTTGTCCCCTTTGGCCTGCATATAACAGAACGACCCACCTGTTTTTATACTTCGTGGTCACTGTGTAGATACGGAATACCGCCGGTCTGAACTCTATGGCAACTATAAATGCCATAGCAATATAGACTATGTCCTACTCTTATTAGCTACTGTACTAACCAGGCCTATAAGGCAAGGACCATGTCTATGCTATGGACATGGTCTGCAGTGTGGATACCTGGAGAGGTAGAGTTTGATTATATGCATATTGCAGACCTGAGGGTGTACCTCTCCGCACTATCTTAGACAAAGTCAATTTGGAATCATCATAGCATTTTCGTTTAACGGTCATGATCAACAAAAGCGAGAGCTTTGCATCCATATCGAATCACCCACTGTCCCTTTGTTTCCAGGAATTCACCAGTGACAGAACGTGCAATGATAGTAGACAAAAACGCAAAAAGTCATTATAAAGGATACATGCGGGCACTAAGCCTTTCCCATCCGGTCGTCGAATGGCTGCGCACTGGCCTAATATCTCTGTTGTCCGTAGGGAGGCTGCTGGCCTGGGTACTGATTTCCACCGGGCCTTTGTCCATACTGCTGTGGAGGTGGTTGCTGGCCCCCATAAGAAGGTTGTTGACCAGGATAGCCCGGTTGATAGGCGCCATAAGGTTGTTGTGCATATTGGGGCTGCTGGTAACCGCCAGGTCCACTGCTTTGAGGGTAAGGAGAAGGGCTATAAGCTTGTTGTCCGGGGTTGTATGGTGCAGACGAGCCGTATCCCGGGGCGGGAGACTGATTAGGGTAACCTGGCTGCTGATTATAGCCACCGCCGTACTGGCCTGGAGGTCCAGGAGGGGCACCGGACGGGCCGCTACCCTTCTCGTCCTTGGTGTCGTATGATGAATCGATAGAGCCGAGCATGAGCTTCGCGCACCACAGTTCACGGGTGAGGTGGACAGGTGGGTTTGCACGCGACATCTCGTCCTGCTCAACCTCGAAGTCTAGAAAATACGTTAGCTAATGCGCCCTTTGATATTGAAACGTCATATCTTACTGGATGTGCAGTCAATCAAACCACCAATGCTAGGGTCGTTATCGAGACTGCCGAGGAAGTCGCGAGCCTTGGTGTCGTTCCCGACCTGCGAGAACTGGAAGGCAACCGCACCGCGGCCATACTGGGTTCTCGAGACCTCGTCAACAGTGTAGCGAATTCCCTGAGATACGGAGTCCAGTGGCTCTCCAGCAGGCTGTCCATCGGTGATTGTGATGACGAGCACCGGCTTTTGCAGGCGGCCTGCTCTTGCTGGGCCTACGATGATGGGATCAAGCACCTTGGTCCTCAAAGCCGACCCCAAAGGAGTCATACCAGAGAAGCGAATGTTGGAAATGATCTGCTCAACATCCTGCGCACTGCGAATGTTATTTTGCATGAAGTCGTTGTTCATGAAACGCAAGCTGATACCATCCTCGTCAAAGGTAGACGCCACAGTCGCGACGATTCCAAGGATTTGCTTCAGCTGCTCCTTTCTGACACCCTTTTCCTCGAACTCGATGGAGCCGCTATCGTCCACATAAAGGACAATATCATAGAGCGAAAGTTTGATGACATCCATGGCTATTTCAATAGGCAGAGCGAATTCGTTAACAATTCTGTTGACCTTGGTAGGTCCATCTCGAGAGAGGCCTTGCACCAGCCGGTCGAGTTTGTCAGGAGGGTAGAAATTTTGAAGATTCTTCTCTTGGATCGTTGCAATTAGAAGCTGCCGATAAGCATCCAGTTGCTGGGGAGTAGCAGGTCCAGCTCCGCCGGCAGCTCCGCCGGGCGGGCCATACTGGCCACCTGCTGGGGGCCCCTGCTGAGGACGCTGACCTCCGGGAGGGCCAGGTGGGTACGGCGCATTCTGAGGGGGTTGGGGAGGATAACCTGAGGCCTAAAATGATCCGTGTTAGCTTGTCGCCAGTATAGGAGATGAAATGCAATGAATAAAATCAAGCGATCGAAAAGCATGGCAAGAGTTAGGGCAGTGTATACATGAGGTTGTGGGGGGTAGTTCGGGCCAGGCGCTCCGTAAGGCTGAGTTGGAGGCGGGGTTGGCGCGTAGTTTTGAGAGCCTTGTCTGTACGGCGCGTTGCCGTAAGAAGGCGCCGGAGAATAGGATTGGGGATGAGGCGTATGCGGTGAATACGGTGCTGGAGAATGTGTTTGAGGCGGAGGCGCTCCCGAGTATGCAGGCGATGGCGATGGCTTGTTAGGCGGGACCGGAGGGTAAGCCTGGTATTGCTGCTGATACTGCTGTGACGAAGACTGCGGGTAAGGCGATGGCGACTGCCCCGGACGCAGCTGCGGAGGCGGGCCGGCAGGAGGAGGATATCCTTGATTGGACCACGGACGAGACATATTTCCCGATTGCAAAGGAGAGGAAGATGACTGAAAAGGAATAGAGATGGGATGACGAAAGTGTTAATGGGACTGATGAGGGGCTGCGGATGAATAATGCCACGCAAGCGAGAGAACACGCGTAACTGGCAAGCAGACAGAAAAAGCGAAAACACACACTTCAGGAAGAAGAATGAAAGAAAAGAAGAGAAAGAAAACTAGCTTACCGATCCACCAGGGTAGGCCTGGTACTGTTGAGGCTGCTGAGATTGCTGCCCGTGCTGCTGCTGCTGCGGCTGGAGACGTCATCAGCCGGGAAACTAGAACTGGGCGAAAGAGGGGCATGATATGGCCACTTGGCAGGCATCAACATTCTTCTGCACTTACATATCCACCTTGAGGACCAGGGCCCGAAGTAGGAGGAGGGCCACCTGTGTAGCCACTAGGGGGTGCTCCTCCATAGACGCCGCCAGAGTTGTTGGAGGCGCTCATTTGGGCGTTGGCGATCTTCGAAGCGAACTGTTGATGATGCAAAAACTCTGTGGTTAACTGAGAGGTCTCGACTTTCACTGACAAAGCTGATGGATGACTTCGTGGAAGCACCACGTAGCGGGGTAGGGAGCAGACGCGGGGCAGCTCGAGCTGTTATATGAGGAAGGAGAGGGGGCCTACTTACTCCCATCTTAAATACCAATGTGGCTGAGATGGACTGGTGATTGAAAAAGAGAAGGAACGAGGAAGAAGATGGCAAAGGGGATAAATAGTTCGGAGAGCCGTGACGGAGACGATGATGCTGGCGAAGGCTGAGCTGCGGATCCAATCCAAGCTCCAGAGCTCCAGGAGGCAGGCACAAGCTCCACCCGCGATACTCCGTACAAACACTGCCCCAACGTTGATTGAGTATAGACTGCTCAGCCACATTGGTACCACCCTTAAGGCTGAATCTCATGACTCCGTGACATCAAAGACACGGCCATGGCCATGGGTGATACCCTATGCAGCTGGCTGTTAGGCACCAACAGGTCCATTGGCCATTGACACGATCTTACTACACTGACTTATACTGTTCAAGCTTGGATATCGCGGCAAAAGTACGTCTAATGCACAGATCTATGAGCCGCAAAAGCACAGAGATCTTGCTAACAGACATGGCATCTGATGTCACTGCGGAAATACTCCCCGATCTGAAAAGTTTGTACAAGAGGATTCTATCAGAAGTCAAACGGAACTTCCCCATCAGACCCGGTCTCTCAGTCAGATACGTCTCTGTGGTTTGACAGTCCCTGCGCAGCGTTTCTTGCGGAGTTGCTATCCCTTGCTTGCTCTGACTACGACTACTTCGCTCGCCTTGCGTGAGGTTGTCAATATAGTCAAACTCGGTGCCATTTGGAATCTCAGTGTCCAACAGGTTCTCGGAGCTCAAGTCCGCTCGTGGCCTATCCTCTATACCTGCTATATACACCATCTGAACTATACGAAAGCTCCAAACCAGACAAAGTACCAGAATGGCTTCCCAACCAGATCCACAAACACAAGCGCCCCTCACCGTCGGCATTCTGGCAGCAGGCACGCACCCCGTGCAAACAATCTACCTACCAGCCCTCCAAGCCCTCTCAAACCTCTACACCATAAGCGCAATTTACACCTCAATCTCCACCTCCGCCGGCTCCCAAGAACCCACGCCCACACCAGACACCATCCTTACCAATCCCAGTATATCCCTAGTCCTCAACTTCATGCCGAACGAATACCACGAACTCTACACAATCGCCGCCCTGCAAGCCGGCAAGCACGTCATGGTCGAGACCCCCGTGAGTCTAAGCATCCCATCCGCAAAACGGATCCTGGCTGCGGAGCGAGACGCGCCAAACGGGGCAAGGGTATTCGTAGCTTGTGCGAGGCGGTACGCACCCTGCTTCGAGAGCGTGTTCAAGAAGGAGGTCGCAGCGCTCGAGAGGATCCATTACGCCCGGTTAAGGATGATCGCGGGGCCGCACATTGCGCACACAGCCACTAGTATACGGGCTGTTCCAGGGAAAGATGAATCCGGGCCCGAACCTGTACCTGCAGCCAAGCACGGCGACAACGAAACGGACCATGGTCAAGACGACGATTCCAGCAGCGAAGACCAAGCCTCCCGCCTCCGCGACCTAATGGAAGAAGTCTTCGGCAAAGACGAGCAGCCGAACCGCGAGCGTATTGCGCTAAGTCGCTTCCTTGCCTCGCTGGGCTGCCATGACCTCGGCATCATGCGAGACACACTAGGCTATCCGGACGCCATCTCGAATATATCCGTAAATGAGCCGTTCTATTCGGCGCTGTTCCATTACAACGGGAGCACCGGGGGTATCAGCAAGCGCAAGCACCCGTTTACACTCATGTACGAGACAGGCACGGACTGCGTGCCCCGGTGTGATGCGCAGTTTGCGGTATATGGGCAGAACAAGACGGTGACAATTCATTATGATCTGCCGTATGCGCGAGGGCAACCGGTACGCGTAGGTATTGAACGGGCAGATGAGCGCGGCGGGTTGATGCAGACAGAGACGGTGAGTACGTGGGAGGAGGCGTATCAGGAGGAGCTGAAGGCGTTATATGCGTATCTGGTTGATGGAAAGAAGGCGAAGACGACGGCGAGGGATTCGTTGCAAGATATTAAATTGTTCCAAACAATATTCGAGCAGTACGATAGACAGTGCGGCACGATTCGCACCCCGCTTGGTTAGAGACTGTTTGGCTGTTCGGAGATGAGTTGGCTAGTTGGTAATATGCTTTTTCGGTTGCTCCTATAGACAAGTTCTATCCGCTGAGTACTGTACACGGTTGTAATGGAGCTGATATGCCGTGCCGCGTTAACTAGAAGTATGGTCCTAGATGATTTTCGCCTGATCTGATGAAATATATAACATCGATCACCGCTTGCCCTTCTTCTTTTTCTTCTGACTGGATCCCCCGACCTGAGGCTTCTGCTGCTGCTGCTGTCCGGACGGTGTAGTCTCTTCGGATTTCTCGGTGACCACTCCTCCCTGTGTACGCTCCGCAGCTCGCTGCTTGCCTTTTCGCCCTCTAGGCCGGTAAGTTGATCTGTCACGTAGCGGCAACCACCGTTCGGGGTCAGCTGTTTTGCTGGGGTCGTAGTCTTTGGGAAGCCGAGACTTTCGGACTCGTTTCACAACACGATCTTTGCTGGGTGCAGGCCGCTTCCTTGCTCCTGCGATCGCCGCGGCAGCAGCCGCCGTTGTGGAGGATGACGGGGAAACGCCCGCAGCCTCAAGAGCGGCGATATCGACGTCAGAAATAAGGTCGTCAACAGAAGGAAGGTATTTAGCCTGAGCTTCGACTCGAGAATAATCGATAGCTGCATGGGAAGCGACATAGCCAGCAACGGCGAATAGATCGTCTGGCGTCTTCTCATACAGTGACTTGAATAACTCTGCAGCCTGGGTTGAGTCCGAAGCAAGCGATGAGTGCAGCAGGGATGCACCCGCTGCGCGCAGAAGTGACGCTGGCTGGGTACCCTGTTCCTTCCAGAACGCTGCGGCCTTGGCCAATTCGGCCCTGATCTGAGTCTTCCGGCCCTCACGTTTATATAAGGCGATAAGAACACTAAGTAAGCCGGGGTTGAAGCGAATCTCCTTATCTTGCTCGGAGACAGACTCGTCGAGGAGTTGGAGGGATTTCTCCAAAGTAACTATCGCGGCGGTGGTATTGCCCAGGTTCACGTAGAGTTGCACGGCAGTGAGCACCAAGCCAATGTCCTTGGGTCGTCTGTCTACCGCCGAAAGAATGGCCTTCAACGCTGGGGTTCCTGTCTCACCCTTGGCCTGCGCTGCCACGTTGTAAACTGACAAGAGGTTCGTGATAGCTTCTGTCGAAGGATATGGGGCTTGCGAGAGAGCCTTGGAAGTGGATCGGATGATGCCATCGTATTTGTGGACGAGGAGGTCGACGGCGTGAAGATTACCTGTCATGACGTTGTATTGGTAGTCAAACAGCTTGTCATTCTCAATCGAGTCAGGCACTTCGTGAAGGGCCTTGTATAGGGCATAGGGGTTCGCCGTGGTGCCGCGAGCAATCGCGACGTTATTCTGACCAATCCTTTTCGTTGATAGTTCGGGGATTCTGTGGTTCTGTAAGCTATTGTTTATCCACTGGTTCAAATCGGCATACTCTTTGACTGAGATTTCTTGGAGAATAGACTCGGCCTCTTCCGACTTTCCTTGACAGATCAGAACATACAACTGCTGAACAGCAATTGGGAGCAGTTCGGCGGCTCTGTCTTCAGGGGTGAGATCTTCTGAAGTGCGGCAGAGTTCTGTAGAGACCGTCAGCCCAATTCATGTCATCCGGTTGGTTGGCACAAACCCTTAGCACGCTTCAAAAGTAATCCAGCTTGATCAAATTCCCCTTTGGCAATGCTTAGGCAAGCCGCGTTGTAGACTGTTTCGAATGCCTCCAAATCGTCCCTCGTAGGTCTGGTATGGCGGACGGACTCGGGGTGGCCTTTCCACTGCAGTTGTGCATCCGTCGCCCAGCTGTTGATCCGTAAATCGTTCTCCTCATTCGCCGATGGTGCTGCTTCTCGAGCAAGCCCTTGGTATAACTCCGCCGTACGGTGAAACTTCTCGGCCCGGTATGTCTAGCCCGGAAATAAATCGTTAGCCAACTGTCCACGTAGAGGTCTCGGGGCAACATACAGCTTGGGCTTCCAGGTGACGGGAACCTCGGTCGTCAGCCAGGCTAGAAACCACATCAATGGCCGCTTCTGGGTTTCCCGTTTTGTAAAGGGCGTAACCGTATTCCAGCGCGGCCTTCTTCTTCAGATTATCCCCGCCATCCTCGAAAACACGTAGACAATCCTCGTAACGGTCGAGTTTCAGCAAAGCAACCACTTTGACATGTTGCGCCTGGCTGTCGGATCTCGATTTGGCCAAGGCAGCATCGCACGCGCGGAGGACCTCTTCATGATCGTCAATGGATGCTCTGGAGAGCAGCGAGCTCAACGACTGCGTGGACATTGTGATTTCGTGCGTCACGGGGAGTAGACGCAAGCACGCGGGTAGAAGGAAAGACTGCCCGGAATGGCGCACTATAGCAGGAGACCTTTGATTGTCCACGGTCCCATGTACTGCTGATAGAGCTTGTAGGTTCCAGTAGTGTCATGGAATTGCTAACACCATTTGCCCACACTGCGGATATTTCCCGATTGGGAACTTGGCGTATCTGGTCTTCCTGGATTGCCGTAGCCAGCATTTGATTAGTAAGGATCCAGTCAGCTGAAGCTAGACCGGTTGCGGCCGTCTTTAGGGCCTGGCCTTCAAGGCAGCAATATTCCATTCCCGGCTTCTGACCCTGAAGATCGGTAAGGCTGACGACCATGGGTCGTGGATCACCTTTTAACCTTCTAGCTACAAAAGCTATAAACATATTTAAGCTTACCTGTGCGCACTGTTGAAACCATAGGACTACTTTGTGCTCTGATGACATATTTGCCAGTGAAGCCGGTAAAACTGGAGGGGCACGAGGTTGCGGGATTATTAGATGGAGCCCAGGCTCAGGGCTGGAGCAGCGAGCGCAAAGGATCTGAGGAATCCAAAACATGGGACTCCATCGTGCGGGGGAGCAGGACCACTTTCAGACACAAGCAAGAATATACAATGCCCGAACTCGGTGCAAAGTGCGGTGCATACGTTATCAGTCGTACAGAACTTGTTTCTGGGCTCTAACTAAGGTTGAGCCTTGAAGTAACCCTGTTCGCCTCATCGCCAATAATAGAACCGCCGTAGAACGCCAACGGGCATGCATCGGATGCCTTGCGGGAGATGCGCTTCGCGGCGCCCCGAGGCATGTGACTTATTACCACTTTCAGCCTGTCAGGGGAGCGCCTATTTATTCATGCTTATAGTCCGCACACAATATGCCATGAGATTCCATTATTTCAGAAGTTATTATTGTAGATGCCAGAGACAACAGATGAACATCCAATTTGTTGCCAGTTCCGGACAGGATCATATGGTTGCAAGGCCAGTTTGGCCTCCAACCGCCAAGATCCGTGGGTCGCATCCAGCCGCTCCGTCTCCCACAAGGATCGCCTATTACGCGTCATCAACGGTTATTCGTCTTCGGAAAAGTCTCCTGTGGTTGGGACTTAACTGCCATGTTTTGGAAGGCTGGAGGCCCATATAGCGACCGGTTATGACTTCACAAGGTCGTAGTTGAGGCTAGTAGTCCTCCGTAGTATACGTACTGTAGAGTGATCAGCACCTGAAGGTTAAGAATCTGACGCGCGGCTCCAGACCGTCTGGCGAGTCAGAGACAAGCTCTTCAGAGCACAGAAAAAGAACCGCAGAAGCAACAGCAGAGTGGATCGCCCCTTTCCCTCTCTGAATCGCTCGCAGCTGCAGATGATAATTCTGAGTCTGGACTCTGGACTGGTCGGTGCTCCTCCTCCGTACTTCGCTCTTTATCTTTGCCTCCGTCCCACCCCCCAACCTCGCTTCTCCATCCACCTCATTTATCTTCCACTCTTAATACTTAACTCTCGCTTGTTCAGTCGCCCCCTACAGTCGCTACCTTGTTCTGCCTTTTGATCGTACTCTCCACCTTGTGCGCCCGCGATGCGAATGCGCTAGTATCGCATCCCCATCAACCTATTCCGCCTAATAACGAGACGAGCACACATAATTTACGTCTGGATCTATTCCTGGACCATGTCTAAACTGAGCCTCCGGGATCGAAGCCCGATGAATTCCTCATGGGTTTGGAAGAAGAAGCTTCCTCGCTTCCTCGCCGCCGCCTGTCTAATCGGCACCCTTCTCTTCTTTATCAGCCCTCGAATCAATCGCCATACACTAGAACAGGAAATAGTCCAGGCCGCTACGGAAACCGCAGAAACCGTCGCAGGGTTTGCTTCTCCCTCGACAGAGAACATTACAGTTACTTCCAAAGTTGGCTGCCAGCCCGATCGCGATGTTCTGGAACGTTTGGGGGTCAAGAAGCTGTCGCAATACGTGCGCCGGGAAGTGGTTGCAGTTCAGTCGCCGACCAACCTACCCTTGACTCAAGTACTCGATATCCCCCTATTTGATAAGCATTCAACCGGCAAGAAGGTTCAGGGCGCAGAGCCATTGCAGAGCGATTGCTCAATCGCCAGCCCGCTCACTTTACAAGTCCCACGACCCCCTCAACACATTGACGCGTCGCACTTCGACTTCGGTGTCGCTACAACATGGGATAGGTTGAATGAGTCGTTGGATGCCTTCACTCATTGGGCTGGTAACACGGGAGTTCGCATCTTTGCACTTATTGAGCCCGATAGCCGGGTGCCGGAAGTACTGGCAAAGGCCAAAAGGCTTGGTATTCAGTTGTTCGTAACGGAGAACGACGAGGAATACCAGACCCGGTACTTCTCCCTGGTCTCACACTTGGCTCACAACCTCCGAGAAGAGACTCGTTGGTCTTGCATCATCGACGACGACACGTTTTTCCCTTCTATCCAAGGCTTAGTGGAGGCTTTTGAGCGTTACGACCACACCCAGCAAGTGTACGTCGGTGGAGTGTCGGAAAGCGTGGCACAGATCGGTTTATTTGGGCTTATGGGATTCGGAGGCGCTGGCGTTTTCTTGTCTCGGCCTCTCGTTGAGCAACTCAGCAAACCCGAGGTCTTTGACGCCTGCCAACAGATGGTTTACACCGGTGATCGCCGAATCTCCCTCTGCATTTACCAGTACTCTGACGCGTCATTGACGATCGATCACCGATTGCGCCAACTCGATTTCCGCGGCGATGCATCTGGATTCTTTGAAGCAGCTCGACCATTGCCATTATCTGTTCATCATTGGAAGAGCTGGTTCAACACCGACATGACCAAACTCAGCACTGTCAGCGAAGTTTGCGGCGACTCATGCCTTTTGAGCAAATTCCGATTTGCAGACGGCTGGACCTTGACCAACGGGTTTTCTATCACCAAGTTTAGTGAAGAATTGAGTCTTGACGATCACTCAATGGAATTGACATGGGACGGTGACCACGGGGCAAACCGCGAAGCCTTTATGCACGAACTCGGGCCTCTACGCGAGAAAGATGACGGAAAGGTCAGCTATCTCATGACGGAATCGGTCACAGACGGCAACCAGGTGCGCCAGTGGTACATCCGCCGGGATGACTCCCACGGCGACCAGGTGGTTGAATTGACCTGGCGAAGGCAGTAGTCATGCTCACTTATGTTTTTTCCATTCGCTTTTACATATCGCGCCATACCCTTTTTTTTTCCCTGCGAAAACTCTGGTGAACACCACCACACTTGCATTGCATGCATTATTGACTGCATATATAGACTACTTTCACTTTTGTCTCTGCCGTCCCCAGCGGACTGATGTCACCGCCCCCGACCTAGATCATGACTCTTCCATCTCCATGTCCCCATGATACCGCAACTGTCGTCTTTTCTTTTCGCTTCGTTGTATTTATATTTATCCGTGTTGCTGCTGTCCGTCTTCGTGCACAGAACGACCAAATCAGGCGCTGGGTTCCGTCTGTGTTGTCAAATCGAGACATTAAATTACACTACTCTAGTTAATATTGAACAAGAAAGAAATATCTTATTCTTCATTTGTCTATCGGGGCGCATGAGTCTTCACAAAGAATATATGAATTGTAGAAGTATTCATTCCATCGAGTCTATATAATGTATATCGTGCCATGTCGTGTCGAGTTTGTCCCCGCTACTGAAACATGCAGAGAGAAGATAAGGGAATTAGATACACGAAGAGAAGAGGTAGGTCGCTAGGTAGGTAGGTAGACCTGCTCGTCCAAAGCCCTCCGCCGAATTGAGAGGTATATAATGTGACGTGGACATCACAGCAGGGCTATATGGATAAGTATATGCGTGTGCACACATAGGTTAAGGATAGGAGATCAACTCAACAAACCCGCCTCCTGAAACGAAAGCTCCGCCATACTGGTCGGCGGAATCATCCGCGACCCCGGGAGAGAGCCGGGCACCGATCCAGACCCCGAAGGCTGCTCGTCATTCGAGTCGTCAGGAAGAGACGTGATCTCCCACGCACATGAACCCGTGTTCAGATTCGCCGCTGGTCTGCTCGCAGCGCTATCATCAGGCGCAGGCGCAGGCGCAGGCGCAGGCCACGGGCCAAAGGTCGTTTCGGACGCCATCGTAGAAGACACAGATACGGCAGGTGGGAAGGAGGGGATGTTCTGGTTAGTGAAATCGCTGATGGACAGGGGCGTTGGGACATCGAAGCCTAGTGTTCCCTTGCAGCGCTCGAGGAGGGAAGGGAAGAGGTAGGACTGGGAGCCGCGGATGCGGGAGAGGGTGGAGAGGATGCCCCAGAGGAGCTCGCGGGGGTCGACTGTGGATTCGGCGAGGGTGTTTGCGGCTTTTGTGGAGAGGGAGCGCGAGACGTCTGCGATTGAGATGCCGAGGTCGAAGAGTTTTTGTTCCTGGATGACAACGTCGTGTTAGAGAGAGTTATGAATTCTTGTAGGGGATTGAGATGGTGTGGTTTGAGAGTGGACTAACCATTCCGATACCGTGCGCGTCCACGGCGCCTTGCGAGGCCTCCGCGATAACAGTCATCACGGCCTTCCCTACCAGCACGGGCAGATGGAAGGGGAGGACGGTTTCATTCCGTGAACCCGGCTGCGAAGCACGGGTCATAGAGAGCTTCCACATCATAGCCTGCAACCACTGCTGGGTGATGAGGATATCGACTTTTTGGATTTCCGAGACACCCACGAGGGAGATGGGCTTGCTGAGGTTTGCCTGGATAGCAGATGTAGGCGGCATCTCGGAGGACCCGTCTCTTCCGGTTCCACTTCCGCCTGCAGAGACCCAGTCGTAGAGGTTGACGCTGAGGCTCTCGAAGACGCCGATCAGGTTGATGAAGCCGTAGGCGAGGATTGGGTCGTCGGAGCAGAGGACTTGTGGTTTGTGGATGGAGTTGCGGAGCATTACTGGTTTCGCTTGTTGGAGTGCGTAGCCCCTGCGGATAGATTAGTTATTGTGTGTTACTTGAGTCTGGTGGATATACCTTTCTGTGATGAAGAGGAGCCAGAAAACCCTTCGTTTCTGCTCCGCCTCTTCTGTGCTTAACTCCGAGTATGCTGATTCACGATGAAGCCCTAATGTGAAGACCATTGACGTCGCCTGGCAGAGATAGAACCATGCGTGGTCTTGTCGGTCCAAGTTCCCGTATGAAGCGAACAAGAAGAACGAGGTCAAAAGGCTCTCCAAATTCATGTCCTCGATTGGATCGCAGTCTTTTCTTGCTCGGACGGCTTCGGCGAGTAGTTCCTCGCCAGACATCAATGAATTTTCACCGGCTTGAAAATGCGACGTATCCGCCACGGGCGTTGCTCCGTCGAGTTTCAGCTGGATATGTGTAGCGGCACATAGAGACGCCAGAAAAGCGTACCGCTGGGGAGTCAGCCGTTCGGGGTGGTGGCAATCCTGCTGGAGCTCTTCGCTGCGAACGACTGGCATGATGGGGAACATGTACTTCAAGTAGACGTTGACATGCGCCAGTATCACAGGTCCAGTGAGAATCCGCGGGGATGGGAACAGCACCGCTGTTGGAGAGTCTGACAGAGAGTTTAGAGAGTCTGGCGAAGAGACCAGTTCTGGAGGGGGCAATCGGCTGTATGTTTCCGGGAGTTCTGGCGGTAGATATTGCTGCTCTTCCATGGTGAACGGCGGAGAGACCGGCGAGCCGCTCATCGGGTAACTTGTTGGATCCGCATACCATTCCCTCTCCGTAGAGTATCGTTGGGGATCGCACTGGAGAAACTGTCGCTGTCTAGCAACCAGCGGATGGATGGGTGCTAGAGGGTACAGAGTCCGGAACTTGGGGCCTTTGCGGCGAAGGACATCGCTGTATGAGCAGGAGAGAAGCAGGCGCTGACATTTGTCGCATGGAAGCTCTCGCGAACACTTGATTTTCCTCCGACGACAGTTGTCACAGGCCTGCTTGAAGGCTTTGTGCTTCGGAGATGCTGGAGTGGCCATGATGTCGAGGGCCGGATTCGTAGTGACAAGCAGTATGAGTGGAGGCGGGTGAACGAGGTGCTAGCCTCGCGAGGCCATGGCGGTCGCGGTCGGAGCAATATCGAAACGTTCTAGCACATTGCAGATGGATGGATGCAAGGGGAAAATCTGGGGAAGGGAGCGGGGGGAGGAGGTCATAAAGAGCGAAAACATCGCAGGAGAGACTAACTCCACTGGTATACTCCGGTGGCCTGCAGCCATAGTCAGGCTCCAGCCCCGCGTTACACCATCAGTTCTCGGCTTCGTCTGTCAGTAGCTCTTAGCAGTTCTCTTAAGGCTTCTTCGCGTTAGGCTTCCTGGTGGGCTGCGCTCAAGCTCTGCCCCTTCTCAAGAGAACGAGCGAGGTTACCGTTTCCTTCTACGTACAGGCCCAAGAGCCGGACTACAGAACCCCTGAATCCAGGATTGTTGCCCGGGATGACGTTCTGGCAGGATGCGTGATTTTCTAGAAGCCCTCCCCCTGCATGCTACTTGCCTGTGATCCATGGCATAATACAGCCTCCTGCGATGGCATTTGCCAGTGCAGACAGGGAAGCGACCTAGAGAGTCGGACATTTGGTGGCTCGCTTAATGGGTCCAAGGAAGTCGGGAAGCCGAGGAAAAGCTGGATGACGATAAGGCAGGAAACCGATGCAGCGCAGCGTCAGATGCCGATTCTTCGTAGCCTGCTTGTCGTTTCTCCAGTCTCCACAGCAAGGACTCCATGGGCCGACTTCGGCCTCGCAGTCACAATCTTGACGTTGTTGGAGTGCTGGATCTCTGTATTCCATGTGATTTGGACATGGTACCGCAAGGATACCAAGATCAGCGTTGAGGCTTGGTCGCAAGTTCTTTGGCGCTCGCCTAGGTAGGTAGGGGTAAAGGAGGCTGGAAGCCGGCGGCTCGAGTTGCTCACCGGTAATTTTGGGGACTTGGTCAGTAATATTACGCTCGCTGAGTCTCTGGGGAGATGGAGATGGACCCTCCTCGCACTCCACAACCTCCCCATCTTTCCTGGAATAGTACTCGACCTCTTCTCGTTCACCCTTGATCCTGAGATTTAACGGCCTTGTTATAGGCTCGGTCTTTTATCGGACGACTGGCCAATCAACGCTCTTCCACCGCTACCCGGCGATCGATCCCTTCGAGTTCCAAGTTCCAAGCTCAACAATGCTCTGGCCTGGATTCCGCGCGGGGGCTGGTCTCCCCGCATTATCAGCTGGCTTCGCGATGCCCCTCTCTGGGCAAACAACAATCCCTCACCAAGGCCCCTTGCATCCATCGTTGCACTGGAACATCAGCGGATGATCATCCCGCGACGGTGCCACAGCATGCTCAAGGCCGTACGTATGTGACTGTGATTTCCCTGTCGACTTTACAATCTCCTTAAATCAAGGGCAAGGCCATGTTGGTTGTCTGATCATCGTACGATCATTTACATCTTCCCCCACCATGGTCCGCTTCATGCACCTAGCTGGGACCCTCCCCGTTCTAGCTCTCGGGGCAGTCCAGGACGCCCTCCAGCCCGCTGCCGAGGTTGCGACCGCGACCGCCCAACGTGCCCAGGCCACCCTCGCAGACCTCGTCGATGTCGGTGCCGAATTGATCGCCAATGTGAATGACCCGCAAGCCGTCAATGCCCAGTCCGTCTGTCCTGGCTACCGGGCGTCCAATGTGCAACAAACAGCCTATGGCTTTACTGCCAGCTTAACTCTGGCCGGAGAGCCATGCAATGTATACGGGACGGATGTCGACTCGCTGACCCTGGAGGTACAATTCCAGGAGACCGATCGCCTGAACATACAAATCACTCCTACCTACGTCGACGCTTCGAACGCGTCTTGGTATATTCTTCCAGAAGAATTCGTCCCCCGGCCGGAACCGGCCGCAGATGCCTCCGAGTCGCACAGCGATTTCTCTGTGACATGGTCAAACGATGCCACCTTCAATTTCCAGGTGGCCCGTAAATCGACCGGAGAAGTGCTCTTCAATACGGCCGGCTCTGTCCTGGTGTTTGAGAATCAATTCATCGAATTTGTGACGACTTTGCCGGAGGAATACAATCTGTATGGGCTAGGAGAGCGAATCAATCAGCTGCGCCTGTTGAGAAACGCTACTTTGACCACCTACGCTGCCGACATTGGCAACCCAATTGATGTGTACGTTGCATTATGTGGGCTTCCTTCAGGCACTAATTGTAGATAGAAACATCTACGGACAGCATGCATTCTACGTGGATACAAGATATTACGCCGTGGATGGAAATGGCAAGCAGGCATACGTGAAGAGCAGCGAGGCTGACCCGACGCAATCTTATACTTCGTACTCGCACGGAGTCTTCCTCAGAAACTCTCATGGCCATGAGGTGGTCTTGAATCCTCAAGGTCTGACATGGCGGACCATTGGAGGAAGCATCGACCTCACTTTTTACTCGGGGCCGACAGTGGCAGAAGTAACGATGCAATACCAGCGCAGCACTGTTGGACTCCCTGCTATGCAAAAGTACGACACACTTGGCTTCCATCAATGCCGCTGGGGTTACAGTAATTGGTCGGTCTTTGAAGATGTTCTGGCCAACTTTGTAAATTTCGAGATTCCGCTGGAGTATCTCTGGTTAGTACGCAGTATATATTTGACTGAGCTGCTGCTTACGTTGGTTAGGGCCGACATCGATTACATGCATGGCTATAGGGATTTTGACAACGACCAGGTTCGATTCTCGTACGAGGACACCACAGTGTTCCTGGACAAACTTCACGCAGGTGGACGCCATTTCGTCCCGATTGTTGATGCGGCGTTATACATCCCAAATCCTGAAAATCCGTCTGACGCGTAAGTTTTGATTCTGCATCTGATTGAGTATTGCTGATAGTTCCAGTTATGACACGTACACTCGTGGAGCGGCACGAGACGTCTTTCTCAAGAATCCAGATGGCAGCCTGTACATTGGGGCAGTTTGGCCTGGTTATACCGTTTATCCCGACTGGCATCACCCAGATGCGGCCGATTTCTGGGCCAGCGAACTTGTCACCTGGTATGAGAAAGTCAAGTTTGACGGGGTATGGTATGACATGGGTGAAGTATCGTCTTTCTGCGTGGGAAGTTGCGGGTCCCCTTACCGGACACTTAACCCAGTCCATCCACCTTTCAGACTGCCGGGTGCGCCGGGAAATGTCGATTACGACTATCCTGAAGGATTCGAGCAGTCTAATGCCACCGAGGCTGTCTCCGCCTCTGCGGCCTCTTCTAGCCAGGCCGCAGCCACGATTACGGAGACTACGACGACTACCAGCCCGCACTTGCGTACGTCGCCCACGCCTGGAGTCCGTAATGTGAACTACCCGCCTTACGTGATCAATCATGTACAGAGGGGACATGACCTTGCGGTGCATGCGGTCTCACCGAACGCTACCCATGTAGATGGCTATCACGAGTACGATGTACACAGTCTGTACGGGCACATGGGTATTCGGGCAACCCACCAGGGTTTGACTCGTATTGCGCCAGAGAAGCGCCCGTTTATAATCGGCCGTTCGACCTTTGCCGGGTCCGGAAAGTGGGCAGGCCATTGGGGCGGGGACAACTATTCCAGATGGTCGTCGATGTACTTTTCCATCTCGCAGGCGCTGCAGTTCTCTCTCTTTGGCATACCAATGTTCGGAGTAGATACGTGCGGGTTTAGTGGAAACTCTGCTGAGGAACTCTGCAACCGGTGGATGCAGCTGTCGGCTTTCTTCCCTTTCTATCGCAACCATAATGTCCTTGGGGCGATTTCCCAGGAGCCTTACCGATGGGCATCAGTCATAGATGCGAGCAAGGCGGCGATGAGAATTCGATATGCCCTGCTACCTTACTTCTACACATTGATGCAAGATGCACATGTCACGGGTTCTACGGTGCTTCGGGCGTTAGCCTGGGAGTTTCCCAACGATCCCTCTCTCGCAGCCATTGACAATCAGTTCCTGGTTGGCCCGTCTATCCTGGTGACTCCAGTTCTCGAACCCCAAGTTAGTACTGTCAAGGGCGTTTTCCCGGGAGTAGGGCAGGGAGAGGTATGGTACGATTGGTACACGCAGACCGCAGTCGACGCCCAGCCCGGAGTCAACACCACAATCGATGCGCCCCTCGGACACATACCGGTCTATGTTCGGGGAGGAAGCATCCTGCCAATGCAAGAACCTGCTTTGACCATCAGGGAAGCCCGGAAGACGCCATGGGCACTCTTGGCTGCTCTCGGTAGTGACGGCACTGCATCGGGCAAGCTCTATCTGGATGACGGGGAGAGCATCCAACCAGAAGCGGCGCTCGATGTTCAATTTGCGATTTCTCAATCCACCCTTAGTGTTTCATCCCAAGGCGACTGGAAGGAAACCAATCCTTTGGCGAATGTAACCATTTTTGGCGTCCCTGCCGAGCCGCCCGCAGTGACTTTCAACGGACAACAGGTGACCGCAGAATATGATGTCCAGTCGCGGGTCCTATTCGTAACCGGACTGGGCCGATTTACAAACGATGGTGCTTGGGGGCTAGATTGGACTCTGCAGTGGTGAGTGTGGCTGGCGCTGGGGGCCGGAAACGCCGTGAGTAGTGTTTATAGAATGCAACTTCAGCAGGCACCGCAGACCAATGATACTCAAGGGCTTCCCCGCATCCTGCGAGGGCTCAAATTACAGTTTGCCTTTTTCTCCCCACTGGCCCCCTGAAATCTTCCTGCATCGGTGCATCGTGGCTGGATCGGCGCGGACCTCCCACCAACCAATGCAGAGACCTCCGACCAGGGCCGGACCTTGGAGATTAAAACCTCGTCAGGCGATCTTGGACCATTATAAATACAGCCATGTCCGTAGTATCTGTTGTAGGCACATCACAGCCATCGATAACCCTTTTGCGACCATGCGGTCGGCCCTTGTTCTCTCCCTTGCAGCAGCAGCGCTGGCAGCGACTCCGGCGGAATGGCGCTCGCAGTCCATCTACTTTTTACTCACCGACCGCTTCGCCCGCACCGACAACTCGACAACTGCTGAATGCAATACTAGTGCAGCCGTATGTATTGTGCCGAGGTCTGGACTGCATCCTATTGCTAACTAGAACAAGCAATACTGCGGCGGGACATGGCAGGGCATCATCAACCAGCTGGACTACATCCAGGGCATGGGCTTCACGGCCATCTGGATCACTCCGGTGACTGCTAACCTCGAGGATGGGGCCCACGGAGCTGCGTACCACGGCTACTGGCAGCAGGACATGTGCGTCGACTTTTTACTCTTATAGAACCAGCCTAATGATGAGATAGATACGCCCTCAACCCGCACTTCGGCAATGAAGATGACCTGCGCGCGCTCGCTGACGCGCTGCACGAGCGGGGGATGTACCTGATGGTCGACGTAGTTGCCAATCACATGGTGAGTCCCTCAGTCTTAGCCTAGGCATCGCATCCTATACCCGTGGACGTACCTGTACTAAGACCACCTGCAGGGATACGACGCCCCTGCCTCTTCGGTGGACTACAGCGTCTTCAACCCCTTCAACAGCCAAGACTACTTCCATTCCCCTTGCAACATCAACTATGATAGCCAGGACTCGATCGAGAACTGCTGGCTGTATACGGACGCCGTCAGCCTGCCGGATGTTGATACCACCCGGCAAGATGTGAAGACTATCTGGTATGATTGGATTGCGGATCTTGTGTCGAACTACTCTAGTATGATCTCTTTCATCCTCTAAGTGCGGTGTAGATTGATTTGGCTGACAATGGTGATAGTCGACGGTCTCCGCGTTGACACAGTCAAGCACGTCCAGAAAGACTTTTGGCGTGATTTCAACAATGCCGCGGGTGTCTATGCTGTGGGCGAGATCTTTGATGGTAACCCGTCGTATACATGTGCTTATCAGGATGTTATGGATGGGGTGCTGAACTATCCCATGTACCTTTCTCCCCTCCCGTCATCACCCTTGTCTAGTCTAACGGTGCAAAGCTACTACCCCCTTCTCAGGGCCTTCAGCTCCACATCCGGCAGCATCAGCGAATTGGCCAACATGATCGAAACAGTCAAGTATATCTGCCCTGACTCCACGCTGCTGGGTAACTTTATCGAGAACCACGATAACCCGCGCTTTCCCTCGTGAGCCGTCTCAACCCCATCTCCATCTGGGATACTACTAAACACCTGCGCAGGTACACGAACGACATCTCGCAGGCCAAAAACGTCCTTGCCTTTGTCATCCTCTCGGACGGCATCCCCATCATCTACGCGGGTCAAGAACAGCACTACTCCGGTAACGCCGACCCCGCAAACCGCGAGGCAATTTGGCTATCTGGGTACGACACCTCAAGCGAGTTATACAACTTCATTGCCGTGACCAATCAGATCCGAAACCATGCTATCTATCTCGACGAGAGTTACATTTCTTACATGGTATGCTCCTAGCCATCAATATATTTCCGGTCTCTGGTCGAGACTAATGTGGTAAACAACAGAACTATGCCGTCCACACAACCTCCAACACACTCGTCATGCGCAAGGGCTACGATGGATCGCAGGTTATTACGATTCTCACGAACGCCGGCTCTGGAGCTGGGTCTTCGACGTTCTATGCTCAGAATACGGGCTACGCTGCGGGGACTCAACTCATCGAGGGCTATACCTGCCAGGATATTACGGTATCGAGTAATGGCGAGGTGCCGGTTCCTATGAGTGGTGGTTCGCCACGGGTACTGTATCCGCGAGCGCAGGTCGTGGGAAGTGGAATTTGTGGAAGGTAGTGGTTTGGATTGCTGGGCAGTTGGAAGCATGTTTTGGGGTCACTTGGATAGTTGTTGGGACAGGGTTGGATATATATAGTAAGTAGTGCAAGTGGTGGTTGGTATGTATATTGCTTATCTAGGTTGGTTCTTGGACATGACATGAGGTTTACGGACAGGCACTATTTGCTGAAGCACCTTCTTATTTCCTGCAACTAGAAACAGCTCTCTGGTTGGGATCACACGCTCCTCGTCCTGGTATACCATCACAATGAGGTGGTGACAAAAGTACAGGCTACTCCAATGACAAGCCTCGCTTACACTTTCTGTCTCACAACGCCCGCGCTTAGTTCGATTGCTTGGTTGGTCCAGACCAGGCTTCAAGTGGGATGCCTGGTTGCCTAGAGCCGATCTCACCTCATCTGATCGCATCTCATCTCGTCAATCTGACGATCTTCACCTTCAACCAGACTAGCATGAGCTGCTAGATCGCCGTGCAAACGGTCAAGTTAGCCCGGTACCGGGTACACTCTAGCTGCAGGCAACGAACGCATCGCGATATCGATATCCTCCGAGGGTTCTAGCCCCGTGCTACCAAGCTATCTGCAAGGTCACCAGTAGTAGCAGGTCCATGCTATGTAAGACCAGCATGCATCAGAACCCACCCTACCTCTCCATCCCGGCCAGGCTAACCGACCCAGAACCCAAGCACCAACGTCCGCTATCTGCACCAACATTAATACAACAAACGGATAAGAAAACAAAACAATGACCCAACTCCAACCCCAACCCCAAACCCACGAACTCCTCCTCCCCATCTCAGGCCTAGGCCTCACCCCAACCAGCCGCTCCCACTGGTCCTTCCTGCTGCGCACCCCCAGCGCAACATACGGCGACCTGCTGCACGTCCAACCCATCTCGCTCTCACCGCTATGGTACCAGTTCGACGCGCGCGAGGGGATCGACATATCCTCGTTCCCAGCGGAGGGGATGGCCAAGATCGCCGATCTAACGACTGAGCAGCGCCGCCAGGTCATCAAGATCATTCGGTCTGAGCCGGCGCCAAGAGACGGCAAGCGGCGGTGTCAGGACTGGGTTGTTGATGTGCTTGTTTCGCTGGAGGTGGAGGAGTTGGTCAAGCCGGGGACGGCGGGGGTTTGGGGGGCGTTGCTGGGGAAGGGGGCGAGGGAGGTTCGGGCGTGTTTTTGGGGCAGGGGGTGGGTTGATTTGAGATGATGGTTTGCAGCTCTTGATGGTTTATGCGCTGGACGTGATGAGGTGGTATTCGTGCTCTATTACAGGTTCGGTTTATGCGGATACATAAGAATGTCTTTGAAAGCAGATGATCAGCGAAGATCCTCCCAGCCTCATGAGTTTGGTAAAATTAGATGAGACAATGGGCCTTCACCTCCCGCCTGATCGAGTCGCATTACTTCGAAGCTTGCAAGCTCAATTGACAACGGGTAGAAGCATGTCCGCTGTCACTCCGTCGGTTGAACCATGGTCACTGCATCCCTGCAGGATGGCTTTTTCAATAACGTCTTTACCCGCTTTGCTGCCAGGATGAGAAAGGTGTATGCGGAGATACGAGTGGCTGTGTTGAAACAGGGATGCGCTGTTTGGTTGAGTCTGCAACCGCCGGTCCAGATTGAAATCCATGCCATGGTCAATGGACGGCATCAAAGGGCATCAACCAAGTTTCCTTTCTGTATCCTTAGCAGCTGGCTTGAGCCTTTGCGTGGTTCCAAAGTTTGTAACTGGCAGACGTGCGGAAAGGGGAACTGGTAAGCTGGACGGTGGACGTTAATCTCCTTCCCAGACATGTCGGGGCGACAAAAAGTCTGATCATGCCGCCTCCCGTCCTCCCTCTCCTCTTTCGCTAAACATTTTTGACTGATCATCGTTGCCCCTTCCAGGCCTATGCAGTTTGTCAGAAGAAAATCAACACTCCACAACCAACGAGTGCACATCGCATGATGGAGGTTGCTGTTCTTCTCAATTGCGTTTGTGGTTGAGTTACCAGTGAGACGGGAGCTGGCGGCGACGATCCAATCTCTCAAAAACCAATCTGCCAGGCCTGGATCGCTGTTTGTCTCAGTTGGAAGATGAAAGTTATCCTCATATATCCGTTGCTCGCCCAGCTGAGCAGGAGGGGGCAACATGAGTCTCTCCTCGACCAACTCTTCTCTCCATTTCTACTTCCCCTCAGCGCAGTCTGCACCAGGCTCTTGCAGCCTCATCGCACGCAAAATGTGGCTCGTCATCCAGTTGTTGAGAATGTTCCTCATCAATTGGTTCGTCATATACATAGTCCTAATCTCCATCTATTCCCTATATTGTCGCTTTCTTCACCCTCTCCGAGAGATCCCAGGGCCGCTGAAGGCATTCTTCGGCAGATTCTGGTATCAATACCAGGTATATAAGGGCAACATGGACGATGTCCATCGCGATCTGCATAGACAATACGGTATGGTCTTGTTCCTCACAGCCTCTTCCCACTAACCACTGCAGGTCCTCTGGTTCGCGTTAAGCCCGGCGAAATAATCTGTTCGGATCCCAATGCCATTGAGGTGAGCGTGCTCGCAAGAATCGCAAACCGATGCTGACCGCAGCTAGATTATCTACGGTAGTGGATCCAGATTCAAGAGGGTAAGAGGCTGCCTCCCCTTTACATCATCATGGTACTGACGAGGCAGACATCATTTTACGACGCCTGGAAATTGCCGCACCCGATCGGATACCCCGGACACGTCGTCTCCCGGAACGAGCTGCAGAAGCATATTGTGAAGAACGTCTATTCCATGGGAAGCATCCTGGATCTCGAGCCCATTATCAACGTCCATATACAAGATCTGACCTCGCGCATCGGCAATTACACCCTCTATCAGACCGAGCCGGACCTCTGGTGCTCCTTGAAGATGTGAGTATCCAACTTCCACAAATAGGGTTGCACGGTTACTTACCACGCTCGTTGACGCAGGCACGTATTTGCTGTTCTTGGCGAGATGCTCTATGGATACCGCTTCAACGCTGTCCCTCAACTTGGAGGACTAGAGACGTATTTGAGTGCAATTGAGGGTTTGCTACCACTCGCGGCCAATGGAACCCTGCTGGCTTCGCCCAGGAACCCCGTGGGGATATTCTTCGAATATTGCCAATCGTCCTCGAAGTTCCGTCACCTTACTATCTCGGCCACACAAGGTTTTGGCATTGACCTGCGCCGCATGATTCCCAAGCGCTGCCAAGACCTGCTTTTGGGTGTTGACATGACTCCGGATATCATCGCCAAGTTCTGTGGAATCAGCGCTATCGTGGGGGGTGGTTCTGGCTGTACGCCCGGTTACGTTCATAAAGAGCTGCTAGCCGCATTGTAAGTGTACTCTTATCCTGGCTCTGTTATATCTTCCAATACCTACTTCTTCTACACCGGTATGCTGATTGTCTTCTGTCTGGGATAGATTCGGTGGAACCGATCCAACAACATTAACCCTAACCAGCACTCTCTACCATCTGATGCGCAACCCGGACACCTACAAGAGACTGACCGACGAAGTCGACGCCGCATACGCCGGTCGCAGCCTTCAGACCCCTATTTCATACAACGCAGCCTGCACCCTCCCGTACCTCAAGGCGTGCATCCAAGAAGCGATGCGTCTCCACCCAGCCGTCGGATACCATCTCCCGCGAGTCGTTCCCCCGGGCGGAGCAACGATTGCCGGCGTCTACATCCCCGAAGGCTACCATATCGGTATCAATCCCGCGGTTGTACAGTACGACAAGGACGTTTTCGGCGCAGATGCGGACATGTTCAACCCTGACAGATGGTTGAACGGCAACGGCAACTTGGAACGTATGGAGAAGGTCATGCTTGCCTTTGGCGCCGGTGACACTGCATGCATTGGGAAGAGTGTAAGTCATTTCGCCTACTCCTTTTTCCTCAGGCATACAAGCCCCTCTTCCAGGAGGATAGGGCAAGAATTCCCACTCACTGACATTTTGCAGGTCGCAACGTGCCTGGTCTACAAGCTGATCCCTCATCTCCTGCGTAACTTTGAGATTCGTCTCGCGGGGGACAAGGAGCCGGTCAAGAAGACTTTCTGGTTCACCTTGTTGCGCGATGTTGACGTCGTCTTCAAGAAGAGGGATGCCAAGCCAAAGGCCTGTCGTGAGTAGGGAGACTTTGGTCGAAGTGGTTATGGTTCTGGCTAGCCTCGGTATATTGTGAACTGAGATACGATACCGGGGAGGGGTAGGTGAAAAGTTTCGGATTGCGGTCACTGCTATTTCGTAGTAGATAGCCCACTGGAGTTCCGTTCCATAGGCAAAGTAATATTGCACCCTTGTTAAATCTGGTTTTTGAGGCACACAGGAGAAAAAGAAGCGCATTTCTCTCCATGGAAGCAGTCTTCATCTCTACCGGTGGTGCTCGTCCATTTCAACTTTTAGGTTCACATCAAATCCGGCTATGCCAACCGCTCCGGGGCGCCTTCTTGCAGTAGACATAACGATGAACTCCTTCCCGAAAACTCCCTTAGTTTCCCATCGGATGCTATGAAGCGCAAGGATACCTATTGGTTTCCAACGCTGCATTGATCTTGCCGTAGACATAGACTCCATAGCTTCCCATCGGATGCTATGAAGCGCAAGGATACCTATTGGTTTCCGACGCTCCATTGATCTTGCCGTAGACATAGACTCCATARTTTCCCATCGGATGCTATGAAGCGCAAGGATACCTATTGGTTTCCGACGCTCCATTGATCTTGCCGTAGACATAGACTCCATAAGTGTGAGGCCTTCGTCTAAATAAATAGAAGCGTGTCCCCTTCCAATTACTCCAGCTGCTCATCTTCCTCACTGCCAATTCGCATGTGATAGTGGCCGGGCGTGAACGTCAGCGGTTGTTCAGGGTTGAGGGGTCGCGTTATTGGCACAACCGAAGACCGAGGGGAAGACGTTATGGCATTGCGTATGATTAGTCGTAACATTGTGTATATTTGATGCTTCGTTGTTTGGTTCCAGAACGCAGTCGGTCTCCATTGAGTCCACTAGGCATGAAGATTAGTTTGGCGTTATTATGCATAAGATGTGATAATAATCTTACCTCAGTGTTGTTGTTGATTTTCAGGAACGTGAAGTCGCGCCCATCGGTAACGCAGCCGTAAACAACACAGTTCACCCTTCCAGCCTGCTTCCGGATTTGGTGGATCATGCCTTTGAAACCCATTAATAATCAGACTTCATCAACATAATGTACTGAGTAACTTACACATATATGCCAAGCATTGACTAATGCCTGATGATACTCCGCCAAGGTCTTTAGCCTCTAATATGGTGAGATGTGTTCCATAATCATCTTGTTCATGCCAAACAGAATAATCCATATCCCCTGACATTTGCTTCAGCACGCCTTTGTGAATGACATTCAGCGTAAGGTGAGTCTCCAGGGTAAACTCCGGGAGATTCGTTATAGTATCGCGTATAGTATCGCGGGAGATCAGTTGCCTCTCACTTCTCAGGCATTCTAATAGGAGCGCTGTGATGGTCAAACGGCACTCTGTTTCGTTCCTTGGATCGCGGCCCATCATATCTAAATCCGCGCGTAATCTTTCTTCTATTCTCGTGTTAGACTCAAGAAGCTAAGACGCAAACCGATAGCTTACCAAACTCGGTCGGAAGGGACATCCACTCATTTTCGCGAAGTCGGAAGAATGGGTTAGGGTCGGGTATCTCCTTGAGAGAGAAGATGTTATTGAGGTCGGCCAGCGAGCAGCTGCTTGCGGCAATTATGGGTATCTTTGCCTGGTCGGGTATTTGATCAAGAAATTTCTGATCATATTCTCGTTTTTGTTCCGCATCTGCAGGCTGCGATGCGAGGTGCTTTGCGAAAAGATGCTTCCATTCTGAGAAAGACCACTTGAGCCGCGCCATTTCGCAGTTCGGTCTGGACTCTGGGGCATCTAGCAGTGACGAGTAAGAAGTAAGAATATGGTGGGCTGTGGAGAAATCTTTAGTGCTACTCTCAGTGGACCTCGCTTACATAATACTGCCAGAAGTGGTGAAATCTACCGGGAGTCAAAAGTTCAGCCTGAGTTGAAATCATCAGTCGACATCCCAGAACAGCCGGGGAACTCCGCACCCTGCAAGGAGGAAGCGGTTGTTCAGAAGCTCGATGGCTGAGAGTTCAACGTCGTATTCGAGTTCCCGGTAACCAAGCACAGCTGCCTTGCAGACGGCTGCGATGCGGACGAGCTTCTTTCGCGTCGCCATGGTCTTGCAGTGGGCTAGGTGTCTGGGGCGATGGTCCGTCTGGCACGCTTTGCTGCAGTAGAACACAGGGCTCGCATCTCCATGCTTATACTCGGGTGTATCCTTGCAGCCGGTACATTGAAGTGTAGCAGGCATGGCGCAGTTGGCGCAGGATGAGGTGAGCGACGCCATCTGGAATGACCAACGAGCCTGAACAGAAGTCGACGGTTTTGTGGAAATTGAAGGGTGAGTAGCAGGAGCCGGAGGATGAGAGAGCAATGTAGAAGCAGCCCAGCGGGTTCTGGGAAGGTGAGCGAAGATGGAGGGTTATGCGAAATTTTAAGAGAAGAGCTTACAGGCACAGTAAGGCTCATTTTGTCATTGGCGATGGCTTCTAACAGAAGGGGGTGCTAACGCGGCTTGATGCTGGCAAACGGCCTTTGACAAAGAGGAACGTGGATGAGTCCATGCTTAAAACAGCCAGGGGTGATGTTGGATAGCTCTCGATCTGGGCTCGCGAGTTGTGGCTGAGGAGGGTTGTCATTAGGGAAGGTTTGTACTTGTACTGAAGGCTGAAGCCTTCCCTAAGGCTGGCGTGACCTGGGGGCCCAGCGGGGGGCGGCTCAGAGGCCGGGTAGCCTAGCGTTTGGCGACCACGGCGCCCAGAGCCGGGGCGCCGGGGCGCCAGGGCCTCAATGCGTTCTTTTTCTTCATTAGAACTCTTCCTCAACGGTTGACTGTCCCAGGAAAAAGCAATGCCACGCCACTGCTACACGTTGCGATTCTATATTCGGAATTTGCTCTCACCAATCATGTTGCTGTGATATTGTTGATGCAAGCGTTAGTGCCGGGTAAATCTTGGAGAAGGTTCCTCTCAGCTCTCTTTCCCACACCATCTCGACCCCGCTGCTTCCTGAAATCCTAACATGGCACTAAATTACCTAGATCGCAGGTACGAAGAAGCATAGTACCTATTGCACTAAGCCCAATAATCGCTGACCGGACTAGAACGCTCTCCGGCGGAATCGTGAACCTCACAGTCGGGCACTCGGAGACCCCCTTCGACGTCCACATCGAGCTATTATGTGACCGATCCCCATATTTTGACAAGCTCCTCGAGAACAGATACACCGAGTCTCCAAATGGAGAGCTTGTCTTCTCCAACGATGACCCGGACGTTTTTGCCGACTTCGTCTCTTGGGTATACTGCGGCAATATCAGCACGGGGCTGAAATCATCTCGGAGACTACACTTCTTTCAGCTATGGACGCTCGCTGAGCGGTTCCAAGTTGCTGAACTGCAGGAATTGGCGCTTGTCCGGATTAAGGAGATTCTGGCAGCCCACCCCGAACTCCTCATATCACGTACTCAGATTGAACATGCGTACGGGCAGTCCAGACCGGGATCCGCTCTTCGCCTGCTCGCCGTGGATACGTGGGCGGCAAGGGCGAGCAAGTCGGACGTCCAAATAGGCCTGAAAAGGCACTTCCTCTCTTCTGCACGTTTTTTCGAAGATCTGATGGTTGCGCGGCCTGATATTCGGGATTTGTCTGCCTCTGAAGTACAGTTGCAATTGCCCTTTATTCCCAGCCCATCTTTAGCTCCCTACTGAACACATATCACTAACCTGAACTACTCAATCAGTTTGGGGAAAGCAAGAGCCCACAAATGCTGGAATTCCAGCAACGACCACCATCTACGGCCCAGTTCTTCTCATCCTTGCCCGACGCACCCTTACCTGGACAAAAGCCTCAACTGGCATCGGCATCCCAGCGTGCCGCTAGGAAATTCAAGACACCGCACGCTCGTCTGTGCCCTGACTCTTCGCAAGACAAGTTCAGTATGGGTTCGGTCTCACGCGAGATAGTTGCCGTTGAAGACGAAGATGATGAGTTGTGAACAATAGAGCAGTAGTAGTGGGTGCTATGCGAAAATATAAACTTATACCGGCTAGAACCTTGGAATGATAATATATAGAATTATGTTGTCTAAGGGATCTGTAACACTACGTACCAATAAAACCGTGAAACCTCCTTGCAAACCGAGCATCTGTATTGGAAAATAATAATGTATCAGCTGATTTTGCATATTTATATAATCTGTATCTTTATGTATAAGCACATCCTCTGCCATTCAAATGACATGTCCAGCAAAAATCACTCACGTGAGACTCTTCTCGGCAGCGGCGGAGAGCAGGCTTCTTTGCCGGCATACCACACTCCCTATCCACGCCTTGAGAGAGCACCACCTCTGCAATGTTTCTATGTCTTCTCGGAACACCAAACGGCGGCTAATCCTTTATGACGACTAGAACCCCCCATTGTAGTCAAAAACACCAGGACTTGCCGCGCTCGAATTATTTGTTGACAGCGTTGATTGATGCCACGCCAACAGTCTCAGGCCGCTGATCGTCGTTGTCAGTAATGCGATAAACCGTTCAAGAAGCAGGCACATCTTGCTCGCCATGTGAGGTCTCATACGCAAGAAAAGCCGTTTCTATGCGATAAATGCCAAAGACCATTTAGTCGGCAGTCAGTTGCAGGTTGATCACCTTGATGCAGTACTTTCTTCTGACTCTTTGATAGTGATTCGATGTTACGCCATGCTAAGATCCATTTATCTGGCGATCGTCCCAGCATGAGCGAGAGGGATCTGGCGCCTGATGAAATCGCACAATCATCAATTTCTGGTGGAGCCACTCCTACATTTACCCCAACTCATGGGTCGGATAATATGCTGGAGATGCGGCCTTCCTCAGCAGCAGAATTTCCTGCTCCCGGTTTGGAGCTCCCCAATGTCTCCGCTATTCTACCTCACGAAGAGGAGTGGCTATACTCCTCTCAACCAGACCCTTCCCTGATAAGACAGGTTGTCAATTCTATCGGAGACCCCTTGCTATTCAGTATACCATCATCCCCTTCGATTACGATTCGCACAAATAATGAATCACCATGGAACCAGCCTCGCAAGATAGAGATGATACCACCAGATGTTGCTCGACAGCATTGGTTCACCTTTTCTGGGGCAGATGAACAGGATCCTACCATAAGACGTGACATTCAGTCGCCCACGCAGATAGATGATGAAATTCGACAACGCCTCCACACCCATTTGTACCGGCAGCCATCACAAGACGGCCTCCCATCAACGGAGTTTCTTGTATTCTACCCACAATTCACTGACATTCGAGTCTTGTACGCTGATTTGAATTATAGAATCTCAGTATCCAGAAATATTTCTCAAAATTCCATCCGATATTTCCTCTACTACATCTACCGACATTTCGCCCTTCGACTCAAAACTCCCTAATCCTGCTTGCGATTTGCTGCATTGGCAGCTTTTTCTTTGGCTCGAAGAAGGCAATCACACAAGGAAGGAGAATATCTGAGCAACTAAATCAGACCATACTAAACTCGGTACCGTCCCTACGTGAAAGCTAGCTCTGCAATTGCTAACTTCAGTATTTTAGTGGATCACATCTGTTGGGAGGCAACAATACCAGGCTTTGCCACTTATACAGGATGCCTTGATCGGGCAAACATATGGCATTTTGTCAGGGGTGAGGCACTATTACTTCCTTGTTAACTGTTCAGTGTGTGTCACTAATTGATGTAATTAGAGACCCAGAGATCTGGCTGTTGTAGCTAGCTTTCATGGAACAGTAACTTCTGTACGTGTTAGCTTTTTGTGCAAAGACGATGGCTGATTGGGACCAGTGGGCGAAACAGCAAGAGTTTTTCAACGCAGAAGTAGCGATTCCCGACGTTCTCGATCATGGTCTGATCGACCCGGCTGTTGCGTGGATAGCGTGGATAAAAAAGGAAGAGCGAAATCGGTAAGAACTCTGTAGCAAGATATGCCATTTTGATCATATGTCTTGACAGTTGCTATATAGTGCCGCGGTCGCTCTACATATGCATGACTATGAGATGACTCGTTTATTCATTACGGAGCCATCACTGCATAATGCACCGAACTCAATCCCTTGTCTGGCCCCCCACAGTATCTGGGACGCCGCATCTGCCATCGAATGGGCTAAGGCCGTTCGAACATGCGGAGGCCCTTTCCTGCAGTCGGCAGGAGGTAGGAGTGCCCCTCGTGACGCAGCATCCGCTTGGTGCGAGCTCTCTCGCAATGATCACTTGAATGTGATTGTCCAACTAAAACATATTTGTTCTACAGTCATTGACAATGGTTACTTGGCACCCTCAACACAGATCCTACAATACGTTGAAGGATCGCTGACCTCAACTTACGCGAAGCACCTCCGCTTCCGCGGTCCGGATCTTCTCAGTGTACGCCCACTCTGGCACTCAGCGTTCATACTCTTGTCCACGGACATCCGCCGCCTAGAGCTAGCCATTGGGAAAAAAGGCAGCCGTGAGGCATCGGAGAATTTTGAGTATGCCTCGACTTGGGCTGCGTCATTAAACTCGCAGCGTGCAATCTTGCACGGAGCACTTTTGCTCCGACAACTTGAGCCATTACCCATCTGCGCCGTATCAAATATACATGTCTCGAGCAGTCTCTACCATGCCGCGATTGTGTGGTACTGCTATCTCAGGTATGCCCCAGAATCTCGCGCCTACTCTGTGCACGGCGCAGATGAGTTTCAAGAATTGAAGGAGCTAGCGATTGATGTCGGTCAATTGGTGATGGAAGTTCACGAGTTCAAGAGTTGCAGACCCTTGATCCAGGAGTCCACCGTTCTTTTGAACTTGGTTGACATGTTGAGGAGAGTCGGGCATTGGGGTATTTCACGCTCACTGGCGACCCTGTTGACACTTTTGATTACTGGCTCCACAGACCTCGATGATCCATTGTAGGACTTTCGGGAACCGTACAAAAAGAGATCGCCATTATCCGTGGTAAAAGCTTTTCCAGGCCGCTTTACAGGCGCCAAGTATTGCCTTTTGACATCTCTTTGTCCACAAGATAACATATAGACCTAGTTTGGCCATAGTGCAACCTTTCCACTGTGGAAATCGGCTCATCTGGTGCCGGAAACCGGGTTGACGATTGCATAGCCGCTTTCAACCATTTCGGAATTTGCTGCCAGATGCCGTGGCGATTGATATAGACCCATTGCACCATGGGAATCTTGTCTGACGTCAGCTTAAGATTTATAAGTCTCAACGCTGCGTTATTTAGTAGAGAGAACTGTGGCACCCTTACTGTGGCACCCTTACTGCGGCACCCTTACTGCGGCACCCTCACTGCGGCACCCCCGGTCGTGGCACCCTCGGTGGATTTCACTATCAACGTCTGGGCCACAACGACTCAACGAGTGGTACGCAAGAGGTGAGCCGTTATTGTGGAGCACTTTTGACGGAAGATCTGTGGGCAGCGTCCGTCTTCATCCGGATGGCGACCAAACCGTCCTTCTGGATAGCGGTAGTTGAGTATTTGCCTGCAGCTTCGGCAACTAGAGCTCCATAGCGGCAATATATAAAGGGCATTGCAGGAGTGATTGTGACTGACTCTTCTTCAAATAAAAAGCAATTGCCTCTTCACTTCCTACTGTCTCAGTCTCATGTTAGGAAACATGTTCTCCTTCTCAGCCCTTACTCTCGTTCTGGCGGTTGCCAAAGCCAATGCCATTGACCGTCGCCAGCTTGCTCCTGCTGAGAGCACAGTGGCTTCAGCCTCTGCATCAGCTGTGACCTCGCTCAGCCAGAGCACCATCTCCCAAGATACTGCCGCACTGAACGTCGACACCTCCGACTACTATCTAGGATACCGCGAGGCTGACTTCCAGAAGCCTTACGCCAAGTATGCTCTCCCCCCATCTGGCTTGAAGGCCTACAGTCAGGAAGCTATGCTTATCACTGCTTCTCACACAAACAGGTATTACAATCCGGTAGTTGCACCTTTGAGCGACGCTTTGGTCAACGGCTTGACCGGTAGCCCTTGGCCTAGTGCCTTTAGTGAGCATATCTCCACTGGACCTCTTTTTTTTTGGATAACTAACGATTGGCTAGCTTATTCTGCCTGGGAGGCACACGACTATTATACTCGCCCCGGCTACCTCGAACTCGAAAATGGCTATGCCATCTCTGAAAACGGGACTCTCATGATTGCCGTGCGCAGTGAGATCCCTCAGGGTAGGCATTGACTCGGGACTTTCTCGTCTGCCGTACTGATTCAGTGCTCGCTTACTTAGTTACTGGCGAGCAGTACGACTGGTGGTTTGGATGGCACTCAGTCGAGACTGCCCGTTACAAGCTCTGGAACCCGATAGCCCACCAGTACTCCTACCGCACCCCCTTCTCAGAGGACTGGGCCAACCAGAGCTACGCGGAACGCTATATCGGCGCTACCTCCTACATAGACGAGTATGTCGGCAACGACGCCGCCAAATTGAGCATCGAGTTTGTCCACCCCGAATCCCTGGGTTTCAACACGACCGCTTGGCCCGAGCTAGGCATTGAGACGATCGTCATTGGCAAGGTCATGATTGGTAACTACTCGACCACCGAGTTCGACGATACCTCCTACTTGATGCACCAGGTCCGCCGAATGCCCAACGGGTACCGGGAGCTGCGATCGCGTTTCTTTATCGCTGCTGGCAACCATGGCACCGCCCAGCTTGGCCATGACCTCGCGGTGCATTGCAATATTGAAATGACTCGTAAGCTCTGTGCTCTTTATACTAAGGGGGGGGGGGTTCTCTTGCTAACAAGTCACACCTTCAGACCTGGGTGCTTTCCTCCCAGCCATCTTCGAGGAGTTTAAAGGTACCCTGTAAGAAAGGGTTGACCTCTGGGATGACAGGCGTGAATATTTGCGGAACTCAGCACATATCTCAGCACATGTGGACAGAATTTGTGTACCGAGGTTGCACCTTGTGGATTTCAAGGTGTTCCGTGCATATCTCGACTTCCTGTAGGTTGTGGTTTTTGGGTTCCAGAAACCACGACCTGCGGAGTACGGCTTGAATGGGCTCTGGCTCGACCTTGTCAAGCAAGGAGTGACATTCATATGTCTATTTATCTTTTGATTGTATTTATTATCTCTCCACTCCTTTTATGTATAATAAAATGCGCTTGCTCTTAGCTTGCCTCTGTCAATGAACTGGTTGAGAGCTATTCCCCGTATTGGTCTTACGATGACGTTGCCGGAGAGGCTTGTTGAAATCTGTAAAGCAGTTCAGTTGATGCACCACTGTTGCTGGTAAACTTGTCTAGCAGCTATATGTTACCCTTGAAGTTCATGGCCGACCGAATACCTATTGGCGATCGGGGATCTGCAAGATAGCTTCACTCCAGTGGACCCGATCGATCGGAGTTTCCAGATCAGGATATCACATATTTGTTTTGACCGCGGTCGATGTCAGCTCCTCTCAAGAGTCAACACCAGCTAATTGAGTGGAGCGGAGGAAATGCCGATATATACGGAGGTGTGGCGCTTCGACTCCAGCCCGAGCATCCTGGGGGCATGCCATGCAGGGTTGCGAGGTTCAGCCGTGATGAGATGTAGCGCAAGCACCGTGCTGAAAGTGGTTTTATGTGATCTTCCCTATCAAAAGCTCAGCTCGTTGTCTTCGGTCATGGGTTGCGTGGGCGACGTCCTCGGGGTTGGCGACGTGGCTCTGGGCGCGCGTCAAATGGGGCTGTCTTTGTATCACTATTTACTAAATCAGCGATGCAAATTGAAGCATTCGACCAGCCCCATTCTGGACACAGCGATCCACTTTCTGACATCGCGGGCTAGGCTGTTCCGGCCTATATTGGGAGCGGCCGAGCATTGAGCGGGCAATGAGGTGAGATCCTGAGGTTTCAACGATGGCAGTGCAGATGCGCAAGACAATGTGGAAAAAGTTGTGCAGCTTGCATGAACTGCCGAGGAGATTTCTGGCAGGCCAAAGATAATCCAACACGCGTTGGCTTTGGAAGACTGCATGGACTCTTGGAGAGAAATCCCACCAGCAGCTTCTGGGAAGAATCAACCGCCGTAGTGGCTTGGGAGAGATGAGAAGAAGGCAGGGAAACAAGTTGTTTTGCATCTGGACTGCTGTTTATAGGAGGGAAAGTACGAGGAAACAATTCTGGTGGCAGGTTTGCATCTAAAGTCTGACCTCTATTTCTTCAGGGGAGTACTTCCCATACATGACCTGCTGCTGTAGCATGCTATTCACTGGATAGTAAGTAGCAAACACATGTGATTTCTGCGATGGGGTTGACTAACCTCTCCCCATGAGTCTTCCATGCATTGTCCGCAAAAAAGACGTATATTCTGCCCTTAGAATACCACTACTCGAGGTAAATGATGCTTGATCATTTCTTCAGCCTGTCGGTCTCGCCCAAGTCGGCATCCTGCTTAGCGGTATTGGCGTACCAATTAACCAGCGCAGGATCTACACAGTCTGGTCCTCCGCGTATTGAGATATCAGGGGAATGAATTGCGTCCGTTGCTGAAGCAGAGACAGTTATTCCAGTGTCATTAGTGCTATTGGTAGCAGTACGCCGTGCTTGTTTCCCTCCGCCTTTGTCGTCAGACGATTTGCGATGCTTGTCGCGCGCTCCATTGAGGCGATAGCAGCGATAATCTGGGCGATAGTAAAAGCTCCCACCCCGAACACGGCCACGCTGTGGAACGTAAACAGGTTTCTGGGTGCGAATGACCTGAGCACGGTAACGAACGGCGTGTCCACTGGGGACAGTGCGGCCCTCGCGCTTCTCACGCTCCTCGCGAGCCTGATGCAGAGGTATTAGTTGTGATGGAGGCAGTGTAAGATACCCTTCGTAGAGTAAAAGGAAGGGAGGCTTCTACCGAACGGCCCTGTTGAACCTGTTGAACAAGGCAAAAACATTATTCAGTAACAGCAACTACCGCAACAATTCTACCAATTCGAAGTGGCTGGTGGAAGGAACTTACCATCTCCATCACGCCTTCAAAAAATGCACTTTCAATCCCCGAGTCGCAATCCGTAACCGCATGACCTGCCCTGCCGCATCTGAAGCATATTCTATTGTCCTAATATGAAGGGTGTGTCAGCCAGCAGGGTACAGAGCTTGAGAGGCTATGCAGCCTGGCGGGAGTAATGAAGTGCATACGGTTCTTGGATTCCTGCAGTCAAGCGCGATATGGCCGTCTTCTTCGCAGTTGTGGCACCTCTGATTTCTGTTAGCTGCTGCAGACTAGATAAAGAAGTGAAGTTCAGTCGTCGGCTATTGACCATCGCCAAGCTGGACAGATGGCTTGTGGGAATACTCATTTGATGGGTTGCTGGGCATGATTCTTGAGGACACTTGCCCCGAGTAACACTGGCTTGATAAAGCTAATCATATTCACTCCTCTCCGATCCGAAATGGTAAGGTAGATAGAGAGAAGAAAAAGAGAAACAATCATACCATGCTTGCTTATATTTCTCTATTGAGCAGTGAATTATCGTCGGTAACACAATGAATCATCTCTCTGGGGGAAGGAATTGAGAAGAGGATGACGAAGACGGTGGACTAATATAGACGGAAGACGGCTTAAGACTCTCTTCACCGGATGGTTGGGAGCTTCAACAGAGTAGAAGGTCTAGAGATGTGTAGAAAGAGGCGGGAATGGAAAGAGGTTAAGATGTCCCAGGACAAGTCACCTGCCTGGTTAGGTATCTAGCCAGACATTCTTAGAGTAGGTTGCCAGCGATGCCCTCCGTCAACAAACTCAAGTAAAACCCCCTTCGAAACAAACATTTTAAGATCCGTGAATCATCACCACTGAATGCTCTTGGATCCCAGTGCTTACCTCCCCAGGCTAGTCACAGAAGCATAATGAAGAAATGATCCAAAATTTGCCTGGCTCCAGAAGCCATTGGTGAATAAAGACTAACTTCACAACCACAGAAGATTTGTCCAGCACCTTGCTTGACCTATTCATCCTGCAAGCTTTGAACAGGCAAGCAAACGCAAAGGAGTCCTCTCTATACACCCATGACTTCAATTCGCCAACTCACCCAAATTCCGACAGTCAGCATCATACAGAAATATATTCCGCTTCTCTCTTACCCAGTGATGGCAGCTCCGGAGCAAGGATTCCGAGCAAGCATAACGGTGCAGGAATCTAAGAGACAAGGGTTGATGGCTTTTTTGGCGCTTAATCAAGCAAAGTATGTCCACTCCCGCAAGACTTGCTATTCTTGTGGCTAAGCCTGTCTGAGGAGTTCGACAGCCTACTACATCTCACCATTGCTTGCTGCTGACTGCGCCCATTTGTTAGAAAATTAGGTCGAAATCGATCGTTATCTGCGAACCATTGGGAAGCACTGGACGACCGGAGACTGCTTTACGGATAGCCAGCTGCTGGAATTAGGAAAGCTGGCTAGCTCAATAACATGGTGTCCGATTGAATCTATCATTTGGTACGGACATATGCGCGTTAAGGTCGGCTGTGAAGCGAGAGGACCGCAAAACAAAGGGATCCGTTATCGTTCTTTGGCGGCAAATATTGCTCGAGAGGCCCGGAGTTGAACCAGCGTTGTATTGGGTAGAGGATAGTTTGGAATACAGAAGCGGAACAACCCATCCTGACCCGTGAACTGTGTCTTCCCATCATATGTTTCTCGACCTGCATTGACTAAAGATGCGTAAAGCGTAAAAAGGCGTGGTGGGCGTCGGATGGCATTCAAGAGCCGGAGGTGAGAATCCTAAGAGCCCTAAGGCCGTGTCTGTTGAACCACGAGCAATGCCCCAGTTGAAAGAAACCAGTGTAACCTGCCCTACCAATCTCAGTACGAGAACCTAAATTACTTGAGAAAGATGTCGTGATCTACAAGCAGAAGAACGTCCATATCACTGAGACGTTCAAGAAAGTACAATTGGAGATAATCGAAATGTTGTCTTGTGTGTGGCGGTGATAAAGAATTCCCTGCAGGCCACCATGTACAGGGCAGAGGTTCAAGAGCCTTTGACCTAAACTCGGCGATGATAGTGAAGGTCTTGAGAGCAGGGACATCAAGGTGAGAATGCCCCTCAGAGTCCATGTGATATAAACAGAGGAGGACGAAGCGCTGCTCGAATGACTAACTGTAAGTTGGATCAATTATGCCTGCTTGCACCAAGGATGCCGAAACACGCAGACGAAAGCGCACAGACATAAACGCGTTTCAGATGATCTATTAACGAAGGGGCAAACGGGCCTTGATCAGTGTATGATGATGATTCAATAGCTTAGCCTTGCTTTATAGATGCAGGCCAGAATGCATTATGAAAGATTGCAAGGCGTGCTAAAGAATAACGTGACCGGGAAGGACGATCCGGATGTACTGCGAAAGAGCGATGCTCAAACAGGCAGGAGGATAGCAGCCCCGGGCCCCGGCTGCCCTGGAGCTGGGATCCCAGTGTGGCGTTGCGAACCTTGAACCCCAGCCATTCCCAAAGCGGAGAATGGAGTGGATGGCCGGGGGGTGGGTATCAATATCGAGCTGGACAGATCATCAGCGGCAGCTTCACGAGAACGGGGAACGAGAAGAAGGATTTTCTAGAAGTCGTTCAGCGCCAGCACAACGTGGCTACCCGGTCAACGTTATACGTCTTGTCGGCGAGCAGTGTGACGTGTCACAAAGGGTCAGCAAAACAAGACTATTATTGTTCTGAACAACGGCCGTCATGTCCATTTTCGGAAAGTGGACAGGCCATTCCCGGTTATGTCGCCGCCAGTCCCCCCCCCATCAACCAAGGGGTGAACTCCTCTCCTGCAGGGCAAATTATAGGCTGTCGATCATCCGTGCGTATGAGAACGGAGGCTCGCCGTGCTTCAAGGGGGTCCAGAAAACAAGGAAATGTGCTGATATTGCAAGCTGTTTGGCCGATTATCCTGCCCTTTGGAGTCCAACCAAACATAGGAGATAGAATGATCGGAGGAAGTCCGTTCCCACTAGCTCACCTGGGTGACTGGGTCAATACAATAGAGCGGCAGACTATTGGAAAGCCAATCTCGATTGGGCAAGTGAGGGGGGCAAACCATGGTTGAAATGTCGGAGAATTTAAAATATGTTCCCATCATTGATCAGTCGCAACTCGTGGCTTAAGAATGCGTATTTCTGGAACAAGTGATGTCACAGAAGAGTTTCATCGGGACAAGCCGTGTTATACTCCTACCTCCGAAGCCGGACCCTGTAGATATAGCAGAGCAGCTCATAGTCTCTTAAGAACCCGACGACCAGGAAACGAGCGACATGAGACTAACTGACGGGCGACAAGTGGCAGTCGGAAGCAGAATGACAAATTCCAGCGGAGAATTATTGCGAGTCAGAATCACAGTGACTGCAGCAGTTCGCAGCAGTTCGCCCGATCTGGTTCGGTCAGCCGGGATCTGCAAGATCGCAGCCAATAGCCACAGGTCATTGTAGCTCCTTCGGACTCCTCCCTCTGTGGCTTATCAAAAATTGGTCAATTCAACGAACCACTGGGTCAAGGTTTGCCTAGGCCTCCCAGGCTCCCACAGGATTCGGCGCGGTGTTTGACAGCCTTCGATCGATGATAATTTGCTCAAGCTGGGTCTTTCGGCAGCGATCGCCGCTCCTGATTTATCCCTGCGATATGCACGATCACGACCCGGAGGCTACTGATCAAACGTCAGGGCCCCGGGAAGTAGAAACAAGACGAGGCGTGGCTTGAAATTGGGAAAGGCGAGACGGCGGCGGAACAGATGATGGGGAAATCCCGCACAACCCCTGTCAGGCTGTCACGTCAGTGTCAGTAGTAGTGTCAGCCTGTCAGAGAAGTGTCAGACGTCACTTACCAGCCGCTTGGGTTACAATGGACGGTGGGTGTGGAATCTGTGGATGACTGGATGTGGATGCCCCTGTCGCCAAATGTGAATCCTGGAGCCAGCGGAGACGCGATCCGAGGTGTAGCGCCTGTGATTGCGCTGACTCAGCCTCAAGTCCGGTGGGGATCGGAGCTAAAGACGCTACGCTAATCGCCCATCGGCCACCTCATCGAGTCCGAGTACGCAGATACGCAAACACGCTCGATCGCTCCGAGTGCGGAGCGATGTGATGGGACTTGCCATTGCTGTGGTTCTGGCCGAGAACAAGAGTATTTGCAAAACATCTCCTAAGATTGGCTACCAAATTCAACACAGGTGGCTCGTGCCGACGGTCTCAAGTTGTCAAAATTTTAGTTGCAGACCTCGGCGAATCAATCTCGGCGGATCGATGGCCACGAGATTCGCTAGTTTAGCGTGCACGCGAGAGGTTGGCAGTTGGCACCTGCGGTGTATCAGTCGTTTCGGCTTTTTCGACAACTGGCAATTATCATAGGCCCAATAATTCGTCCAGCCCCGACATTTGGCCTCGACTCGGGCGTCCATTCACAGAGATGCGATGAGGGGAGCAGATCCTTCAGCCGGAAACGCAAGTACTCCGTAAGCTCCGGGTGCTGTAGAAACGCTGACAGGAACAGGGGGCATCCTGATGAGTTGCGCTTGGCCGGTTCCTCTCAGAATAAGCTCGGTCGGACAGGCGGATTCCCACGGTCATGCGCCATATCCAACCGCATCCGTGATACGGTTATACCAGACTGTCGGTCAACTCGGAAAGCTATGATTCATGATGCTATCGACTGTTCCACAGTGGAGCTGTTGTTGCCTCAGTGGCTGAAATTGGATCGAGTCATGACTCTGCACCGGAATCTGGCAGCCACGCTCGCAGCTCGCTAAGGATGATCTCGTTTTCCTCGTGGGGTCGTCAAAGCCACTACGCAGATAGCGTTCATCGAACTATTGACCTGGTAGGCCGAAATTGCCTACTTTTATGCACCCAGGTGGGCGAGTCGGATCTGTCAGACTGTCATGCTCGTGGCCCTCAATCCTTCAGGTGGCTCGTTGTTATGGACCTTAAAGTTTCTAGGTCATCTCAGTCGAGCCAGTCAACCAGCCTGCAAGAACCCTCTTGGCATTCACCTTCCGAATTCGATTCTACCAGCATATCCGACCCTCTCTTCCACAGGAATTCGTTGTAGGGAACACAGACTTGCCTCTTGTTGCAACCACCATCTCTTTGCAACCATGCCTGCATAAGATGTCATCTGCACAGGACACTCTTGTATGCACTTTATATGGGATCTGTGTCAGTCACGAGTTTACAACCTGTCGCTGTCGTTGACTTTTCGGATGACCTTCGCCATCGCATTCAGCATCCAATTATTCACTTAGAAACTCAGTATTTTTCACCCCACGCTGAACTGCGGAGTAGATCCGTATTTCGTATCTACCAACGAAAGAGAGATCTCTTGGTGATCAACTCTATTCTCCGAGTCTTGAGCGAAAAGAAGAGTCTCCGGCTGCGGGAATGACGTGGATCCTCCCCGCAGCGAGAGCAGTCGCCTGGGTGTATAACTCTGAAGCGTGCAGTCGGCATGCAGCCATGCTGGCGCATGGTTATATCTTCGAAAATGGAGTGGAGAGGGCGATCGGGCTTTACCTGTCCTGGAAACTAGAATCATTTCCTAGTGTTTAACTGGGCCCAGCGTCGAGATCCGGCCTCTAATTATTACCCCTTTCATTTCCTCTCCTGTCGATGTTAGAGATCGATCTTTATGACTCGCTTCAAGTTCTATGCAACGATCGGTTCCAGAATCCAGTATCTCAGGCTTCCGTGAAGACCATGCAGCGGGAAGACGCGGGTCCAACGCCATTGCCGTCACCCTCGCCTCACTACTGCATGGATTTCACATTGCCTCCTTGAATCCTTCACGGCGGAGAAGCTATGGAACACTTGGAATACTGGCTGGGACTGTGATATGTTGTGACCTTTTTTGGATTTGACACGACCGCAGTGTGGATCCAAGGCCCGGTTGATCTGCCTCCCTCGCTGCAGAGACTAGAGTGTCTGTGATTTGTGCACCTGCTTCTTGAATCTAGTCTTTTCTTGGATGTAACTGGCCTGGAAAATATAACCACGGATTCAAAGTTCCTGCCAACATATTCCCGCGAGGCAGCCTCTCCTGCATTACTAGCAAGCCATTCTCCCTGGCTGCTGCTGCTGCATTTCCTGCAAGACATGTTCCAGGATGGTTCCGATGTCCAACACTTCAAGAAGACCGTCCTTCATCTTACTGCTACGCAGGGAGGCCAGCGTAGGAGGCCAGCTCCACCCTCGGGAGATTCGCACTTAATAAGAGACGGCTATTCATAGCAGACTTTGGCCGGATGGGGCGACTCCGTCAAGGTGGCAAAGTTTCGAATCAGCGATCTGTATGGGGAATGTCGCAGCCTCGGCAGGACACTGCACCGCTTTTACAGTGCTATTGTAGACTCGAAGAAGTATGCGGCGTTCTGGAAGTTTACTCCATCCAAACCATGACTATGGACTACTCTCACCTATCTTCTGTTTAAGGGCGAGCCTAGACGGTCAAGGAGGCGGGAGAAAATAGCGACCAGGATCCTACAGTGGAAAAAGTCTGGAGAGCACAGCTGTCGACGCAGGGAGCTTAGAATAGTGAACATAAAAAAGAAGGATGCTTCTGCCGGTCACCACCTTGCTCGGGCTTATAGGATCTGTCAGCTAGATCAGGTCATACAACAGTCAGACGGGACAGGGGTCTTCCCAGATGACTCGCAGTGACTGTGACTCTCCACAGAATGGTAGCATTGAAGTTGAAGCATGGAGAATTTACGAACTGCTCATCGCTTGCTTGGCGCCATCTGTCATAGTTGAGGTACCAAAGCAGAGGAACCGAGAAATTAAACTCTCACTTGGCCGGAATATTAATGAGCATTATTCCCCTCACTAAAATAATTGGAGAAAACACAAATGGAAACCCAGAAAAAAGCAAAAAAAGAAGTTCCCCTCACCCGCAGGCATAGGGCCCACTGGCAATTATTCTGCCCACTGCAGGATCGGCGCTTCTGTCGGATCTCCCCCCCTGTTCCTCTAACCCATGGGCGCTGCTGCCTTTATGGACTGGGACGCTGGACCAGCCCAAGTCTGACGCTAACAATTTCAAATCTCGCTTTCCTTTTCGGGATTTTGCATTGTTGCGGCCTGGATAGTGATCACAGCATGGAGTACTCGGTGTAGAGAAACACTGTAAGCATTAGGGTGAGCAAGGGAAGACTCACTGCAACAGTGAGTCTCAAGTCTGCATTCTGAAGTGTAGCAAGAAGAGTGGATTATAAACGCAGTGGCCATGGTCAAGTGGAAAGTCAGTGTTCGAGTGTCAGTTGGCTCCTCCTTTCCTTGCATAACCTTGGTTGAGTTCAGCTGTTCCCCATCGTCATCATCGTGCCTCGACTACTTTAGACTCTGCTCCTGCTCTATATTCCCAACACCCACTACTCGCCCCCTTCCTTCATCTTCTTTAAATATTCATCGCCTCCTGTCCTTGACCGTCGATATTCCCCACCTCATCAGCACTTCACTCTACTAGACACTCTCACCACCGGGTGGTACAAAAACGTTGTTACAGCCGCGGGCCGGCTTCTGCTGTGCAATAACACATCCCGATTCATACCTACTCTTAATCATCCACCACTCAGCCCAAATTCTTCGATTGAATTGGGTGCTCGACTGCTATTCGCTAGGATCTGTTGTCTATGCCACGGGACCCTGACCGGAGGCGGAGTTCTAATAGAATGGCCATTCCATACGCAACCGGACTGCCGGCTGACAGCCAGGCTTTGCCGTCATTTCGCGAAGTAAGCCAGGACAGTCCCTGTCTGCTAGTGCTGACTGTTGTGCTGTTGGGCCCAGTCCATGTCAGCACGGGAAAAAGTAATTATACTGACTGCGCTTTATAGCTGCTCCCACCTCACCTTCACGAAGAGATCGAGTCTACTTCATACTATAACTCTAGACAATTGCGCGATCGTCCAGTATCATCACACGACATGCCTCTTAATTCGGATCCTAGAGAACACGCTACATCGCGGTCTTCTCGCCCGAGTCCTGCGCTCCCCTCCATTCGCGATCTGCAGTCGTATCCCGAGCGCGGGATGGGAGTATACCCCGATCCCAGAGGTCTTCCACCACCACCAGAAATGACGACGAGGCCTGTCGGTCCCCACGGATACCACCATTCACCCCCGACAATCCCTGTCTCGATGGCCGACAGAAGTGCCGATGTTTTCAGGGGCGTACCGCCTATTCAGGGTCAGATGCGATACCACTACCCGACCATGGCTTATCAGAGTGACCCGGAGCACGTCTCTGTACCGCTTTCACACGCACCCCAGTCAAATTTCGGGATCATGGGCGACTCCACCGACTCGAGGAATAGACGCCGACGAGGGAACCTACCAAAGCCTGTCACCGAGATCCTCAAGGGCTGGTTCCATACGAACTTGGAGCACCCTTACCCGAGTGAGGAGGACAAGCAGGTGCTCATGTCTCGCACAGGTCTCACAATCAACCAGGTACTTTTGTCTTTTTGCCCATTCTCTCAAGCGTCGGCTGACATCCGCAGATCAGCAACTGGTTCATTAACGCTAGGAGGCGCCACCTCCCCGCCTTGCGCAACCAAAGGCGCACTGGTGGAAGCGACCTGGATGAACGACAGTCGTTGAGCGACATGGAACAGACCTCACCCGAGCCATCACCTCATCGCAGACTTTGATCCACGACCCTCACCGTGTTTCCTGAAATATTAAGGCCGGAATGAAACTAGACGGCACCGCAAAGTACATCCAGATTACGATTTACGTGCCAGATCGGATAGACATGATGTCTTTTTCTTCCCTTTTCCTTCTCTCGTTTTATTACGCAGGTTTACCCACTTCGCCGAGTGATGCACGCCTTGATACCCTCGTTTATCTCATTTGCTCAAACTTCCGCGCCTGCATGACCTGACATTTGGAATGTTACGTTCAGCGCATCTTACCTCATCCTTGCTTCATCTATTGAGAAGACCTACAACTTAATAATCGCCATGCATACAAAGGGGTTCGGTGTTCTACGTTTCGTTTTAACCTCATGTACAGTACACGTACGATTATGACTATAGAATACATACTTTTCCCAACATTTCATTCGATTCTGATTTTCGAACAATTGCTGTCGCAGCTGTCGCTACCTCCGCGGGCTCTCCGCCGGTACGACGTAGTTGCACATCATGATGACCATGCACCCAGTTTATGCATAACCCTGGTTGAGGTACCGTAGATCAGGTTGAGGATGAACCGGTTCCTGTCATTCCAATTTAATCTGGTAGCATGCGGAGACCGCTACCGTGGTTCGGACGGGGCAAATTGCGGTGAATGAAGCATGGTACAGTGGCAAAATCGCACGTCGGTAGTTATTCTCGGTAGTCCTGAGATCCCAAGAGCTGTCGCAGATGTCATCTCGTTCTCAAAATTGGTCCCTGTCCCAGCCACTTGGATGACAGATGATCAGCTAACCGCTAGTCGCTACATACCCTTTAACTCCGAGTCATTTCGGGGTCTGTCTACATCCCAAAGCTTGGTGCGAATGTCTGCCTGGCAAACGCGAACTGATTTAACTACCTAGGCAATCTACTTCAGCTTTCAATATGCCGTCGCTTTCTTAATCGCCCAGCACCGTGAATAAAGAACGTTTTTGAGAGCTGTAGCTAAGCCCGAGAACGCCTTCCTAAAGCGGTCTAGCCCATCGACGATCCTTTCCATCAGATCGACACGCCGAGCCGACTAGCCCAGATCACCGATCGCCTTTCTTTGTTCTTGCACCGACACTGTCACACTGAGCACTCGAGCCTCCTCCCACTGCCGGCAGGATCGAGTCAAAGACAAAGAAAGTGTGCGAACCCTGTCCGTGCCATCCAGGCTTGCATGTGGCTTGGTCTGTGTCACTGTTACCGTACCTATGGTTGCCAACCCCGCGCACGGGCGCTGTTAGGCCGACGCTCGCTCTCGCTCTCGGGGACTTCGGTCTTGGTCACCGGACGGTCTGGACAGTGAAGTCTAGAGCCGGCCCTCTGCCTGATAGTTTGTTTTTCTATGCTGTGCTACTCAGTACTGCCACCTTTCTTTCAGTGTCATAAGTACGACGGTTGAGCTGACAAGCTTCAATAGGTTCGCGGTCAGCCCTGTCTCGCAAGGGATCCTTCTTCTGGTTAACGTCGTGCTACGTCCATGCCGTGCTTGAAGTGTCAAACAAAGGATGTCATATGCAGTCCCTTCGCCTACATATGAGTGCGGCTACCGCAAGTGCCAGTGGAGTCTGGACTAGAACCGCTAGGATCGGTACTTTCCTGCGTCCGCGACTCCGCAACGTCGGTCATGCGTACCTTATTTCCTCCCCGGTATTTATGTCAGCAGTCGGCGTTGGCTTTGGCATCGACTCAGTGGCCGAGTTTGAAATCCAGCTTCGCTTGCCTAGTCCGGGGTCTGAACGTGCAGTCGATTGCTGCTGCGCGACGCAAGGGGTTCAATGAATGGATGTTGGGCGTCGTCGATCGGTGCTGCATACCAATCTACACTCGTCTTCGATGGAAAGATTCAATGGCTTTTGGGTTGCCCGGGTTGGACCCCTGACCCTTTTTGCTGGTATGTGCCGGATGAGTATATCGTGTCGACGTGTATGCGGAAGGCTGCGGAGACCATGTCACCCTTGGCGTAAGGGGACCTACGACGCTGCGATGAAGCCCTGAGGTCAAAGCTTCAAGGTTTCATTTGCCACTGATAGGGCAGAATAAGGTTTAATTAAGCCTGAGCTCACGGGTACTTTTGTATCCTGGCGGTTGTTCAAGCCAGGGTTATCCCTGTTTAGATGACCGGCCTACTCCTCGGTCAACCGAGAGCTTACTCTGATCAAGCTTATATTCTCAACTGATTGAAAGGTCTATAGATCAAAAGCAACACAAAAACCCCGGTAATCAATCACGAGCCGCCAAGCAGCCGAGACTATCCACTAGCCTTGATACAGACCCCTGGCATCTTAGACGTGCCGAGAACCAGGAAACGTCACTGACGCTGCAGAAGTCGCCGCATAGATCAATGATCTACGGATCGACGGTAACACAGGCAGGGCTGTCGGTATGTCAGTGCGCTACATACCGGTACTTCAGATGACTTTCCCCGGATTCCATCCTCGGCATTTGGTCTGAGTTGTCGGAGGTCAGTGCCAATGTCGATGGAATGTCGGTGTCGGTGCTAATGAACACTGTGAGAGTGTCAATGCGGTGACATCTCCGGCTCGCTTAGGACGTGCTAAAAAAGCATGCATGTATATGTACGGTTGATGTCCCCGTCAGGTTTGGGAAAGCCCAGACAGGTGGCGCCTACGGAGTACAGGGATTCCTAGCCCAGAAGGTACCAGTCGATATTCTGCCTTGCTGAAGCTCAAGGCAAAAGAGGAAGAGGCGTATCCTTCCCAACCCCTCGACATCGACCCTAGCTCCCTTAATCTTCTGTCACATGCCCTACATCTCGACGCCACAGACGCATAGTTCCAAATCCAGTCGGTGGCGCCCAGTAGCCCGGCCATTTGTCCCATGGTCGCCTTATTCGGGCCGCCCTATACTTTGTTGGGTGCAGGTAAGTAGTCCTCCATCGCGGACTCTGACGACTGCGACCTGTTTGCCATATTTCTTCTTTACATGTGTTCATCCACCCTTGCGCCGCGCATATCAGTCTGCACTGGGTTCCCAAGGTGATTTCGAGTCCTTTGGCTGCTTTGCATGAGTTCTCGTTCGGCAGGTGAAAATAATCTAAGACGTCTTTCGCTAACCCGTGCTACTGGTCCCATCATGCCATTATGTCGATCACCGAGCAAAAAGCTATATCTTTACGAACGGAACGCCAATACTATTGCCGTTTATCTTCTATCAGGTCAGCTGCTGCTTCACCGGGCCCCGGAAGAATGATTAGCTCCCTGACCAAGCATCCATGCTTTCACTGCGAGAGCCCAGAGTTGAGTGAAACCATTATATCTATGTTCTATGAATTACTATACCGAGCAGCAGGGCAGCTGACTGATTCGCGCCGCAAATGGGGCCCTTGATTACCGCCTTCTCCTATCATATTGTATCCAATGCATTCACAATTGAAGTTGCTAGCCAAAGGGATCATCATCTCGAACAGACATGTCTCAAGGTATAGATTGGCGCCCAAATGAGTATTATCTATATACAAAGTTCACCATTCTAACCCAGCTAACGCCTGAGCTTGGTCTACGTCGGCCCAGCCGAGTAAGGCGGCGGCGGCGTCTCCGGCCTCCCGCCCGGCTGCAGGGGCACCGCAGAGCCCGTCCCGTAAGCCGGTAAGTCGACTATCTCCCTACTATCTGCCTTCCTCTTCCTAGAGCGTTTTAAGCAGAAGAAGCCGGCGAGGACGATGAGCACCACGCCGGCTGCAATGCCCACACCCATGCCTATTTTTGCGGCTTTGGAGAGGCCAGTTGACGGGATGTGGCAGGTTACGTTGGTGAGAGAAGAGTGCTCGTCTTCTTCGCATTCGTAAATTGAGGAGAGGGTTATGCTTGTGTCTGTGGAGAGGTCGGGGAGGTGCACGCTGTTGATATGTTAGTTTGGACAATCTGTAAGAGAAGTAGGGAGGGGTATATACCCGGTGATGCGTCCGCGCAGATCGATAGACTCGGCGGACTCGAGCGGCAAGCTTATATTTAGTGGTGCTGAGGCGTCGATGTGGATCGTTGCGTTTGTGGTTTTCAACGCTGGCATCTTGAGGCTGGGATGATTTCCAAGGTAAGTAACGCAATCGTATAGCAAAATATGCGCAGGCAGGTAACGTACCTTCCCACCTCTCCCCATATATAAAGCTGCTTATCGACGGCGGCGAGGTTCGTCAAGTTCAGACTTAACGTCTCATTTGCTTGTGTGAGATGGAGGCGTGCTCCGGAGTCTGTCGATAGCTGGCTGTCGCCTGGGTCGAGAGGCGGTCCCGCGGAGACGAGGTTCGCGACATTAATACTGTGATGGGTTAATTTTGCCTTCCGTCAAGACAGACAAGAGGAGAATAAGGCGGCAGCGCACGAGTTGAGATATCCAGAGACCTTGAGGTATCCGACGGAGACAAGGCTAGGGAACAAGAGCGCTATGCTGGTCTCTTGCTCCCGCCCCAAATCCCATCTCCCACAGGCACCGCAGCTATCAATGCTCAGGTCATTGTCGACTGTCCGCAGGGAGTCAAAGTTTAGCCTGGGATCAGAATAATCAGCAGACGTCCCAAGGCAACCAAGGAAAAGAGAGCTTCATACGCTTCAAGCCTCCCACTAACCCCGATCGCAGGGACACGCTCCAGGGACCGAAAATCCAAACTCAGGTCGGACAACGAGCCCTGGACGTAGATGCTCCCAACGTCTTTGAGCCTGGGCATGCTGATATTCCGCATGGCCGTGGCATTCCGGACGTCTAGGGCACCGAGGTGCTCTAGGTTTGGCAGGTCGATCGTCGACAAAATCGGGTATCCCCCAGATGATCTCCAGCTCGTAGTCCGGCGCGCTACGTTGATTGACCCCGTGATGTTGCGCACATCTGGTAGATGGAGATCATCATAAAGTGCACTGAGCTCGATAGTCTCTGCCACGATCGTGGTGCAGCCATCGAGTGCGGAGAGTGCATCGTGGGTGCTGTAGAACTCGGTGTCGATGGGGTCGGTAAAGACGCAGTCTCGTGCGGTCGCGCCTGCCAAGTTTAGCGGGGTTCTATACCCCAGGTAGGTAGACTGTAGACACACCTATAAACAAACCACTCGCTACTATCACCATCCATGGCGAGAGCGTCTGCAACCTTAACTTCATGATGGCGACATATCCGCATAGGGGGAGCGCGTACGGAGCAAGATGAGATTTGTCTTTTTTTTTTGACGCCGATAAAAATAGCGCTTCTGGCTTGAGCCTCGGGGTTGGCCCCTGATGCGGGACCCTCTGGCCCCAGCACGCTATTTCAGCCTTAAAGGGTCCGGCGTCTTGGCTTGGGGAACACCTACTCCGTACAGCCTTGCGTCTGATGTAGGAAAGTAAGAGGTATTGATTTCTCTCGACGTATCGTTTTCACCATACTTTCCACTGGATTGACGCTGGTCAGGTTCGCACACTGGCAATAAATTAAACTGGACACAGTCTCCTTGTGTCTTGCTCGGTTGGGGTGCCTCCAGCAATGCACAAACAAGCCGCGGGGCGCCGCCAACCCCTCATCTTAGCGCCCCCAGATCTCGCCTCAAACGCCTCGATCATTCTATTACGGGGGTTACCACAGACGCATCGTTGAATATGGATGTCCATCTCGTGTCTGAATTCAATAACCTAGAACACGCAGTCGCGAGGCTCGACCGGAATTTCCGTTTTTGAAACATTAGGCCAAAGCGTCCACGTCTCGCATGTCCGCGTCAAACCCCTCCTCATCTCGCTGTCATCGAACAACCTCAGCTACGCTCGTGGCGGCAATGTCTTGTACTGGTGCGATACATACCCTGTGCCTGCAGATCTGCCCGCTCCACACAATGACGAGAAGTCCTGGGGGATCGTCCTAGCGTGGGGTTTCTGTTGAAACTACCACCCTCCGAAGATAGAATAAAGGGACACTGGAAGGAGTTCAGCGAATCCTGAGGGAGACTGATGATCGTCTACAATTCCTACTCGGAAGAAGGGAGAGTTGCTCCCTGCAAACCTTCTTGCGAGCAGCACTAGCTACAGTATCGAGGACTGGTCTCGGGCACTCTTCGCGAAGAATAGACTAGATGAGATGGCATGGGAATCCCTCTTCCGACCAACATGACAAATTGAATACTTCCTCAGTCAGCATACTTTCGCTTCAATGCCGAATCGCAGCTGCCCATCCACCCTTTAGGACTGGAGACCTGGTCCCCAGGATTCGCCGATATCTCGACTGCGGTAGTGATCAGTTTACCTCAATCGAGCAAAACTGGACGCTCGTTTACGTATCATTCATTAGGCGGAGGCATCTGAACGACCGTCTGGGTTTCTGCAAGACTTGCAATGTCCGGAGCTCGTTAAGCCTGTGGCTGCGAAGTTGGATACTGCTATCCCAACCAAAGCTACGCCATATGGAAAACTTGAGGATAGGGGAATAACTGATTGGGTTAGCGAGCTAGCGCCACAGAGGATTGTCATTGCGCATTCTGGCGCGGGAGGGGACCCTTTCTGGGCTGCTGGAAAGCGTCATGTGTCATCCTTCCCTTGATGGCTTAGAGGTTACAATCATCCAGGTTGGGTTGGAGCCGAAGGGAAGCTTGGAACCACTCCTTGTTCCCTACTTACACTACTAAATCAGATGCAGGTCTATACCCCAACTGAACTACAACAGACCAGAGACATGCAAAAATGGGCCAAAGTTTGTCCCGTGCCCCAGGCCGGGGTTATTCTAGTTGCTTAACTCAAGCGCCTCGAGTAACCAATGCTGTACTGACGAAAGCACTGACACCGTCAAGGTGGGCTTTGATCTCCACCTGATGAAAACCACCAACGCGGATATATCTGAAAGTCGCGAACGGCCCGAAATCCATTCAGTCAAGTTCGACCATGGTCCTCAGACACTCTACCGCTGGCCAAACATCCAGATGGCCAGGAGCATGCACCGCATCGGTCTATTCCTCGCAGACGTACGCTCGCAGACCCTTTACCCGGAACTCATCATGGACCGGACTCACCAACCTAGCCGGTTTAGTATACGCTGGCTACGCTGACTACCACGGACAAAAAATGTCACTTCTACTTAGGGAAGATAGAGAGCACGAGAGATCTATACACCATGTGATCGTTGAAAGCCTGCCGAGAAGTCCCGAAGACCCGTTGTGGTAGACAGCGTCTGTGTCTGCAATGGGGAACACAGGATGCATCATGAGCGATCTTGAGAAGGTTGAGCTCTTAGATGGTGTCGTGGCATCGCCGAATGTTTCGCTCCGTCGGTGCACCGGTTCCGGCTCCCTCGTACTGGAGAATACTGGCTTGGCCTACTTCTACCAGAGCATCCTGTGGCACAATAATCAAGCCCTAACACAACAGTATCTTGGCGCTACTAGCTAGGAGCCACTGTAATCTCGGCTACAACGATGTCTCTACGTCGTTTCGAATTTGTCAGCTTCATATTATTAATGCTCTTGCGCTGCCGGACTTAGGAATTAAGTCGGAGCTGTGCGCACACTCCATGCACGGCTTAGGGTCTTCTTTGGTGGAAGCCAACCATAGCGGGTGGGGGCCGCCGTGCCCTAACTTGGTTATAAAGTCGCTCTCCGGCTCGCTTTCGACATCTACTTGCGATATAACAACATTCTTACAGCATTTGCTAATTTTTTCCTGTCTATCTCGGATCAGAACAACCTGCATCATGGTTTCCTATCTCGTCACCGGCGCTGCTCGAGGCCTTGGGCTCGCCTTCGTCCAGAAACTCGTTGCTCTTCCCGCAGAAGAAGTCTGTGCCGTATTTGCGACGGCCCGTACACCATCTCCCGAGTTGCAGGAGCTAGTCAAGCAGTCTTCAGGCCGCGTTGTCATCATCAAGCTCGAGGTCACCGACGAAGCATCCATCAAGCAGGCCGCGGTCGAAGTGGAGAAGAAACTAGGCGGCAAGGGACTTGACGTCTTAATCAACAACGCCGGAGTATGCCAGTATACTATGGACGGAGTAAAGTCTATGTGAGTTGAACCTAATTGACTACCGTCAGAAAATGAGCATGGCTGATATACCCGCCTAGGGATGATCTGGAACACAGCTTCTCCGTCAACGTCCTGGGCGTCCACTGGGTGACTCGTGCTTTCATTCCGCTATTGCAGAAGGGGACTCAGAAGAAAGTCATAAGTATGTAAGTCGATCTTGCCGACCTTCTCCATTCACCCTAATCAAAGTGTTAGTTCTACCACCTTGGCCTCCATCACCTTAGCGCGCGCTGCGCACGTTTCCCCCGCGCCAGCCTATAAGATCACCAAAGCCGCCATGAACGCCTTAACGGTTCAATATGCGCTTGATTACGAAAAGGAAGGGTTTACCTTTATGGCGCTTAGCCCCGGCGTACGTACCATTCTGCCCACCTTGTTTCTTCCATCCATCGTCAATCGGCTACTAAGATCTTCGCTTCCAGTGGCTGAAGACCGAGCTCGGAGGCGGAGACATGGCCGATCTGACTGCAGAGGAAGGCGCAGCTCTCTCGCTTGATATCATTCGCGGCCCTGCTCGTGGGTTGAATGGGCAGTTTCCCAAAATCTATCTTCCCGGCTGGGAGAACACGAGGCACCAGTACGATGGAAGTAATGCTCCGTGGTAGGGAGTGCCAGGATGATTCTTTTGTGAAGCGGTGGAGTGTGAGAGAGGGGAGGAAAATATGAGAACCAGTAGTGCATAGCTGTTGTCGAGATTTACCTCCTTTTGCACATGCGGCACTTCGCTGCCATGTAATGCATTGGAAGAAACGACAATCCACGCGGAAATCAGATGATCTTGCTCCCTTGTCAAGTTGCCATTGGCACAGAGCTGGGTTAGGCCTGACTCATCCGGTACTGTACTTCCGGGAGCCTTCCTTCGCAAGTCAAAACCCACGACTCCTCATCATCCTACGTACGAACTACCTAACAACTCTACGATATCGAAAGCATGGACAGCAGTCTCTCGAGTGTGAGCAAGATGCCGTCAAGCGCGTCGATGTACGTCAAGCAGCCCAGCGCCTTCGACGAGAAGCTCAGACAGTACCACCGTTTAAACCCCGACGACGACACAGTGTCCTTCTTGCAATCAGTCTACAAGTACCTCCCTGATGATGGCCGCGTCAATCTCGTAGCAAATGTCTTAGGGTGCAACACTGATACTGCCACCAAACAGCTCACTAACAACATTGACTATGGCTTGCTACGGCCTATGCAAGCAGTAGCAGGAAAGACCCCTAGCAATTTTGTTTGCCAGCCACATCCGCGGTATAATGAGCACAAATAATGAAACAGTTTTGGGTATCTCCCAAGCGTCGCTGGCCATCATCGGGGAGTCGGAGTGATGTTGGATATCTTGATGTGTTCGGTGATATTCATTGAGAAGGCGTGAGAGATAAGGTAGCCTGCAATTGGACTTGGCCTGATCAATCAAAGTCAGCCATTCACTCCGTGTTCTGCCCACTGCCGGTGAAGGCGCCCTTGGAGAAGGGCGAAAACGGCGATAACCAATGAGATGACCAACACAGAAGCTCCTAAACACAAGTCAACAGTCTACTGCGGGCCGAACCTTTGGTCTAACACTGTCAGACCATCCAAGCTCAAACATTGTCTCCATATTGTTCATTACGCAAGGCATTTATCTTCAAGGTTCCCCGCTTCGCAGCGATTCAACGGGGTCGATGCCCTTCTCTTCTCTTTTCCCTCTCGACTCCCCTCCAATCTTCCTGGAACACTCATCCACCCTCGGACTACCGAGTCTGCCGCAATGCGTCTTCCAGCAGAAAACATGCTAGCACCCCTCGCCTTCGCTTGTGTAGGAACCTGGATCCTCTTCCAGCTGGGAAAATGCATATACAATCTCTTCTTCCACCCGCTTCATCATATCCCTGGCCCGTGGCTCGCGGCCGCAACATACCTCCCGGAATTTTACTATGATATAGTGCAGGGAGGCCGGTACACGAGACGGATCCAGCAGATGCATGAGAAATACGGTACGACTAGCCCATTGGATCAGATGAAGATGGTATATATTCCCGTACTGACACAATCAATCTCGTTGCAGGCCCCATTGTCCGCATCAGCCCGCACGAGATCCACTGCAACGACTTCCGCTTCATCAACGAGATCTACGCGAGCGGAAGCAGGAAGCGCGATAAGCCTGCTCACCAGGTAACAGGGAGTGCAGGGTAAGCCGAATGCATCGTTCTCTGAATGCGAAGCCTATAATCCACCCTGCATACTCACGGTCTGCCACCGAACACAGAATCCAAGCGCTAGCGACCTTCTCCACGACCTCCCACTCCACACACCGGCTGCGCCGCAACGCACTGAACAAGCTCTTTTCACGCGCGCAAGTCCTGAAACTCGAGCCTATCGTCCGAGACCTCGGCGAGCAGCTCTGCGAGAAGATTCTGCGTACGGAGAAAGCGCAGCCGTTCATGGCCGGACACGCGTATAGCCAGTGCACGACGGACGTGATCTCGGGATACTGTCTCGGCGAGAATCTGGGGCTGCTTAAGAGCGACGGCTGGGAGTTTGGGTTCTCCGATGAGCTGACGAAGGCGCTCAGGTTGGGATATGTGATGCGGTTTGTGCCGTGGTGGGCAGATGTCCTGTGGGCTGTTGAGGAGTATGCATGTGTATAGAGTACGCGGACATTGGCTGACAAGACGACAACCTAGGATCCGCAGCCTTGTGATGGGGAAGCCGGAGAAGGCAAGGGCGTCGGATGCATTCATAGTGAGCTCACCCTGGACTCCGACCTTGCTACCTTGTAGACTCTCACTAACGATGCATGACACCAGGCAAACATGCCAGCTTACATCAAGAAAGCCCAAGCAGAAGTGGCCACCAAGCAGGGGGCAGAAACACCAAAGACCACGGTCTTCACCTCAATCCTACAATCCGATCTACCCGCGCAAGAGAAGACCCTCGACCGCATGACCAGCGAAGGAATCTCGCTCTTTGCCGCCGGCACCGAGACAGTCAGCTGGGCCCTTACGGTCGCCACGTTCCACCTGATTTCAAACCCTAAAATCCTCGAGAAGCTCACGGCCGAAGTATGCCCCCTCATCAACGATCCAGAGAAGACCACCTGGTCAAAACTCGAGGGTCTGCCCTACCTCGGCGCCGTTATCCACGAGTCCCTGCGGCTGTCGTATGGCGTCGCCAGTCGGACGGCGCGAGTCCCGACGGACGAGGATCTGGTTTATCGCGGCGAATGGGAGCCTGAGGGCATACACTATGTCATCCCTAGGGGCTCGGCGATTGGGATGTCCTCTGCAGTCACCCACCACGACGAGAGGGTCTTTCCCGATTCGCACTCTTTCATCCCAGAGCGGTGGCTGGATGAGAAGGGGCAAAGGAGAAAGGAGCTTGATCGGACGCTGTTGTCTTTCTCGAAGGGGAGCAGGGGGTGTGTCGGGATAAAGTACGTCTTCCGCACCGCACTCTTCAAGTTCTGCGCTGTAGCTAACATCCGCAGTCTCGCCTACTGTGAGCTCCATCTCCTGCTCGCGTTGCTTGTTGTGCGGGCTTTTCCACACCTGAAGCTGTACGAGACTACGGAGGCTGATGTGGAGTACGACTATGACTTTTTCACTATGTTTCCGGTCGCGGGGAGCAAGGGGGTTAGGGTTGTGGTTGTTTGAATGTGACCTACAACTGGAGCTACGAAGGGGTATTCAAGGAGACCAGGTATCTGGGCTATCGTGAGGTAAAGTCATGCTTGGTTTTTCTTGCATGTACATGGGCATCGATGGTCCACAGACTTAAGATCGAACATTATCACCCACGATACACTGTTGTTACTGAGCACAAACATAACCTATTCAAGATCACTAACCAAGGTAGTCACCTCTATGCTATTCCCAACTGCCTCAATACCCCTCCTTATCAATCCCATTATCCTGATACACCTGCAGACTATACCTGGCAAACTGACTCCTCGCCCGAATCCGCGCCCCATAGCGCTCAAACAGCGGCGGGACAAGACAAAACACCGTCGCCACAGCCGCCAGCACGGACGCCGCAACATTCGCACCAAGCCCATCAAACATTTGCCCCGCAAAGAGCGGAAAGACAGCAGACAGACACGAGCGCACGAGCGCCAGCGCTGCGAACCCGCTTGCCGCGTAGCTAAGGTAGCTGTCTGCCAGATAGCCTGCTAGCACGGCGTCAAATTCATTAAGCGCGTACCCGATCAGCACGAGAGCCACACAAGGCACGACCCAGTGGACACCTTCCACGCGCGGCGGGATCGTCCAAGCGAACCACCACAGCCCGATGGCGAGGACGGGAGCACCGATCGAGAAGCCGAGGAGCTTGTGTTCTGGCTGCGGGGTGACTCCGGTCTTCTGGTATTTGACGAGGGTACGGTGGTCCGCGAGGCGGGTAAAGAGGCCTGCTGTGAGGCCGATGCCAATAGCCAGAAAGGGCAGGGAGGAAGCTTGCGCATTGAAGCCCATGGACTGGAAGATTGGGGGCAGGGCCTCGGTGAAGAGGTAGATGAGCGCGAAGGCGACGGCGCTCATAACGGAGACGAGGAAGACGATGGGTTCGGTGAAGAAGAGACGGAGCGGGCGGAAAAGGGCCATGCGAGCGAAGGTGCGGAGGTTCGGGGCGTGGTCTGGATTAAGCGGGCGGAGCGGCTGGTCTCGAATGGAGGCGGGTGCAGTCTTCTGGAAGCGGGCGACTTCGCCCGCGAGGAGGAGGGAGGGGCGCGACTCGCGGATGAAGAGGATGAGAAGGGTGATGACTGCTGTGACGATGGCGGCGATGTAGAAGACCCATCGCCTGTGATTGTCAGCGTTGTACCTCCAGTGTATGAGCGGAAAGGAATGGGCTGAACACACCAGTCGAGCCGAGCAATGATGTATACGCTCATGATGGGTCCCAGGACAAGGCCCATGTTAGCCACCATGGCCCAGAGGAAGATCATCCAAACACGGCCCTTGGAATTGAACATGTCCTCAATACTGCCGGCCACGACGATTGTGGGAATGGCGGACAAGAACCCAGAGAAGAACCGACCTACTATCACGCCTGCTAGGGATGGAACCACGCCGACAACGACGCAAAAGACGCTGTAGAGGCCGGTGCTGACGATATACAGGTTCTTGCGCCCAAAGACCTCCGAGTAGGCCGGGAAGATGATGCCCCCGATGCCCTGGCCGATGAGATACCTTGTTTGAGTGAAATGTTGGCAAGGACTGTGTCTTCGATCCGGACGGCAGAACTTACAGCGAGACAAAGAGGAAGATAGCCAGGACCCGACTGACCCCATATTCCTGGTGAGAATGGTCGGCAGCAGGGCTCTGCACAGCAAAGTCAGCATCGCGCCTGCCAATCGAGGAGAGATCACACTCACACCTGCCGTGCTGATAGCGGTCCTGCGGGAGAAGTCAGTCGCAAACTCATACACAGGACAGAGGGATGTACGTGAAGAGGTCCAGGAAGATGATCAGACTACTGTCATATACCTTCCGCACCGCAGACCAATTGCGCGGATGGTTCTGGTTCGACGCCGCCCAGCGCACGAACTCCCCGTCCGGGGTCAACTCCAGTCCATGCTCATTGAGGACAGTCTGGAGATCGGCATCCTGGCCTGTTCGGCCGCTTGTGGTCTCAGGCAGAATCATCGCTACAGGGCAGGGGATGGATGGATTGCGGATTGCAGGTGAGTGAACGCTCAAGGAAGAATGTGTTTTCTAGAAGCGAGTCCATGGTGAGCAACCGTGACGGACACCTTCCGGCGTCCGCGGAGAAGAATCAGCGGTGTTATCTAATCCGGTTACAAAGAGCTCGTCAATCTACTCCGTATGGAGTTGCAGTCGCAGTCTTGCAGAGCACGCCATGCGCGGTCACTTGCTGCCTTGGCAGTCGGGCCCGCCAAGCAACGCTAGCAGGGATTCAAGTCTAGACCAAGGCGTGCAATCTATCTATCGCGACCTTCATTGGCTGGACGGCTTCAAGCTTGCTCGCCAAGGATCTTCGGCCCTCTGCCGTCGCGGCTTAGCGGGTCGAAGCGCGCAGGCCCGGATCCCCCCCGGCCCTTGGTGTTAGGGACTTAGGGTTCCCGCAATGGGCATCAAAGGACCCGTCTATGTGATTCTCTGCATCTTCGAGTCTTCGAGTACAATATCCCTGGCGAAGATTCGGATGTGTGCTGCAGCCTTCAGTATGCATCGAGATCCAGATGATGAAATCGAAGATCAACGTGCCGGCAGATCATGAAATCATAGATCGGCGGCAGATCCTGGGAGATACAGGAAGGTGTAGCGAGGGCCATCGTCGCCACCAGGTGTTACCAACTCGACATCATCGGCCGGATGCTAAATGGAATATTCGCTGAATCCAGGCTCCATTTTACGGCCCCTGCATGTACGGTCTCTTAGCTGCAGCAGGGTAGCACTGCTTAGGCTGCTTAGCATTTCACTGGACAACTAAGAGAGCAGTAGCCGGCATTACAAGAGCCCCATAGCGGGCCGTGGCGAGCGGCGGTATCTGATCCAGCCTAGTACTTCTGCAGGGAGCCATGTGAGGCCCTGGAAGAGGCCTGAGGGTGTTTTGTTTTTTGAAGAATAGTGGACACACGTGGAGGAAGGCTGCAAAATATGACAAGCTGGGTGGTAATCGTGTTTCTCGTCCTGTCTGCAATTGGTTCGATCTGTTTCATCATGCTTGATATTCCCATGCAGAACCCACCTCAGCGAGCAAACGTTGCTGAAGAGTCCACTGTCGTCATCATTTACATGTTGCTCTTACGTTTCTTCTGTACTCTGCTTCGTACCCTACGTGGCGGGAACTGGCAGGTCACTCTCACTAAAATTGCGCAGAATCCGGCTATGACTACCAGGCAGTGTGTTCTGTTGAAAGGGCTACCTGGTTGTTTGCTTTGACCTCTTTCTTGTTACATTGACCTCGTAAGTAGGACGGTTTTCGCTTTTAGATTTCACCAAAAAAAAGACCCTTCGGCGCTCTTCTGTGTCCTGTTTAACCCCTCCCCTAGCGGGCTCTTTTTCCAAGGTTGCTGAAAACTCTTTCCGCTAATAGCAATGGGCATGGGGGCCACAGGCACAAAGTACCTATCCTCCACTCGCACTCGGCCGCATTGCGTGATGTTCAGCATGGTCTGGCCCAAGGTATGGTCCACAGGCGTCATGAACCTTGGAAGCGACAACTCATTACTCGATTGTTGATGTCAAAGACAAACGCTGTCCTGGTGGGCATATATAAGGCGAGGGGCTGTCGATATAAGAATGAATGCCAATCCAGAGCACAAGCCAGTCAGTGCAGATCTCCAAGACTATCCAAGGCTTCTTTCTCCATCATGGCCCTCTTCGCCATCTTGACTATCCCTCTTTGCTTGTATCTTCTTTTTCGCGCGCTGGCTCCTGCAGAGGACCACAGCAAGAACAACAGCCTGCTTCAGAGCGTGCTGTCTAGCATAGGCCTCCTTCAGAATGAGAGTCAACATGCCCCTGCTCGGCCCCTGCTATTGAAGCGGTAGGTCAAATGTCACGCAAACATTCTGAAGATGAAAATCAATCTAACGCATTAAACCATAGGAAAGAGGTCGAGCAGCTCGACTCAACAACCTGGGGGCACCAGTCCTATAGTGCCTTCCGCACAGCCGTCACCTCCGAATCCCCCGTAGCATTCCCATGTGTCTACGCAACCAAGGGCTTCAAAGCCATGGAGCACCGCTACCTCTTCCTCGAGTCCGACAACATGCAAGACCACACCTCGCCCTCAGCAATGACCCTCTCCGCCGCTCTAAAGGCCTACCTCGACACCGCCCCCTCAGACCTGGGCCCCAACACAAGCCTCGTGGTCCTCTTTCCCATCCCCACCTCACAAGAATCAACATCCCTTTCTGTCATGGACTACCACCAAAAATACTGGACCTGCCTGCGCGCCCTCCGCAGATCAGACCCCAAACCCTGGCCAGCACACATCCCCACCTCCACCGACAGTCCGCTCTGGCGCTTCTGCTTCAACGGGCAGCCATTGTTCAGTGCGGCGCTGACTCCCGCGCACGCAAGCCGCCGCTCGCGGTATGCGCCTTGCTTCTGTATTGTTTTCCAGCCAAACTTTGTCTTTGATATCCTGTTTGCCACGCAGCTGAAGAAGCAGTCGGCCATCGATAAAGTGCGCGGGCTTCTGGCGCGCTTTGATGATGTGCCCATTAGCCCTGAGCTGAAGAACTATGGGGATCCGACGGGCCGCGAGAGTAAGCAGTATTTTATCCTCGACGGGAATGAGGAGGCTGTTGGGTGTCCCTGGGAGTCGCTGGATGATTAGTGTGTTTGGTGGTTTTTGTGAGCGGCGAGTGCATGGATGAGGCTGGGTAGTTCATGTCGGCTTAGCTTTCAATGCACTGCCTGACCCTCTGTTTTCTAGTTCCAGTATGCGTAGTGAAGAAGGGTGTGTTGAGATTGAGACGGATGACCAGGAATAGTCGGGTGACGCCCAACTCCGGGAAGCGAACTCCGAGCTAGGGCACATGCCCAACGCCAAAGTACTCCGAACGCCGAGTCCCTTAAGCCGACGCATTAATCTCCAGCTCCAAGGCTCTAGTCTGCAAGGCGCTCTCCATCTTCCACTCTTATCTTGACCTCCCCTCTCAACCCATTTCACCCCGACCCCTCTCCCTTGTCCGCCATCATGATTGCCACCCGCGACGCCCTCAAGCCCCTCTCTTCAGGGCTCGGATGGACCTACTTCCTCATCTGGTCCGTCTCCTGGTACCCGCTGATCGTGCACAACTATCGGCGGGGCTCGACAGTCGGGTGCTCGTTTGACTCGGCTGTGCTCCGGGTGATCGGGATGAGCGCGTACACGGGTTTCAACGGCGGGCTGTTGTTTATCCCCGTCGTTCGCGCCCAGTATGCCCAGCGGCACCCTGCGAGTCCGGATCCGCCCGTGCATATGAGCGACTTTCTGTACGCGCTGCATGGGACGCTGATCTGTCTGCTTCTGTATAGTCAGTTCAGATGCCCAGGTCTTTGGGGGTTCGAAGGCGAAGGCCGGCTAGAGGGTCTGGACGCGAAGATGCAGGGGAATCGAGAAGGGCAGGGGCAGGGGCAGAAGCCGAGGCTGGGCAGGGTCACCCGGATGCTGGTTTGCGGGTGTCTCGGATTGGTTCTTCTGGATGTGATGGCGGTGCTACTATGTTTCTTCTCGCAGGAGTGGATTGACGTGGTACGTACCCTGCATGGATTGCTCCTTCCCTACCTAGACGTCGGGTCTTTCCTAATGGCAGACCCTTCCTAGCTCTACCTCCTCAGCACAATCAAAGTCTCGCTCACAGCAGTGAAATACACCCCGCAGGCATGGATGAACTACCGCCGCCGGTCAACCGCAGGGATCAGTATCGTTGCGATTCTGATGGACTTTACGGGCGGCATCCTCTCTCTCGTTCAGCTGCTCATTGACACCTCCTTGCAAGCTGACTGGTCGGGCATAAGCGGGAATGCGCCCAAGTTGATCCTGGGGAATATCACCATCCTTTACGATGTGATTTTCATGACGCAGTACTTCTGTCTGTATCCGAGGAAGGCGCGTAGAGATGTTGTGGGACAGCTGGGGGAGCGTGATCGTCTTCTGGATTAGGATGGAGCGATTAGAATGCATGATAACAGTAACGAAGAAGGTAGAGTGTTAAAGAGACTAAGAAGATGTCAAAGAGATGCACAGCTGGGGAATTAGGCATGGGGCTGGACTCGAGAACGGCCTAAAGAGACTATGTTATATATGCAAGCCTTTAAGTAGATTCTTACCCTGTCATCTTATTTATATTCAACAAACGAGCCTACACCTGATAAATAAACCCTTAGCCCTAGTACTCTCTGAACGCGGCCCAGAATCCTACTGCGGTTCCGAACATCATCGCCGCAACAACAGACCACAGCACCACAAGCAGCGGATCCCTCGCGAGCGGCGACAACGCCATGCCCAGCAAGTATCCAATCCCCGCTGTACTAATATAGCACGCCTGCAAGATCGACTTCATGCTTTTCGGCGCATGCGAATATGTGTACTCCGAGCCAGTCGGCCAGCAAAATACCTCGGCCAGCGCAATCATCACGAACGTCGGCAGCTGCAGGAGAACATGCACGCGGTTCGGCATGGTCCCGCCCTCAGACGCTTCGCAGGACAGAGATAGCGGGTACGAGTAACACGGGCCACTGTGATAGATCAGCGCCTGCACGATCGCGGCATAGGCCATGGCCAGTGCCATGATGAGGAAGCCAAGCGTAATGCGGTAAACAGGACTGAATGTGATCTTTCGGCGCTGGAGGAAAGAGTAAAGGCCTTTCTGGATGATGATGCCGAGAACCACATATGCGGCCGGGTTGGAGGATTTCACGAGGTCGTTGGGTATCCCGTGCGTTTCCATCTGCCCGGCTTGGGAGATGGAAACTTGGGCGCCTTGCCCCATGCAGACCCAGAAGATGGGCCAGCCGATACTGAATTAGTTAGGTATAAATGGACTGCATTGATGCTGAGCGGACGCACCAGATTTTGAACGCGGACAAGGCTTCCCGGAGTTCGGAGATGAACTCCTCGTCCCAGGGTACGACCCGCTGATGCTTTTCGAGCTGGTAGTCCGGTCTAGAGGCCTCGAGACTGAAGCCTTCCCTGGCAGCGTACCATAAGCAGTGTGCTGCTCGGGGGAGAACAGACCCTTGGGAAGGGGGGTGGACTGGGCGCCGTAGGGTTAGCAATCATTAGCGCAACGATACAGTGAGCTTTTGCGGTATACCGAATTTTGACTTTGCCAGTTGAACTATAATTACCGTAAGGATCACGGCGCATAAATCAAGGAGAAACGCAGACCAGTAGCCAATGTACTTCTCCATCAATGTCGTGGCGATACTTCCCGAGTCCCAGTGAGCCGACATTGACCATCCTAGGAGCCGGTCAGTAGGATCATGATAAGAGGCGATGAGACTGGGCATGTACCAGTAGTACACATTGTAGATGTACTGAATAGTCAGCTCTCGGTCTTCAACCACCCGCTGGCCATTCTTTCTGATCCGTATCCTCATCACCGGCTCCGTGTATTGGTCCGCTAGCACGAATCAGTGACAGGCTTCAAACGGTGTCAAGTTGAAAGTATACCTATAAACGGTTGCACCGAGGCCTGAACACCCCCCAAGCCCACAGCAATCAAGACAGTCCCCAGGATAAACCCGATCAGAGCAACATTACTCCTCATTTCCGCGGGGAACGAGGTGCCGAACAGATTCGCGGATCCCAGAGCATAGATCCTGGATACGAGCGTTAGAAGACATCTTAGTCAACACTGCTTGGGTACTTACAAAGTAAGGCTCTGAAACGCTCTATATCTTCCCAGTCGCCCATCGACTAGGAAGTCGGCAACCGCAATAGATTTACCGCGACAGTAAACGCCAGATTAACCGTTGTCGCGCGGGGTTTTCCAAGCCCGAGGGCGCCGGGAATGAGATAATCTGGGCTATTTGAAGTGTTGCAGCTCGCGAATCTCGTCTTCAGTTGCCGGGGAGCAACCTGGCGAGGTTGATGGAGAAGTTGATAGTTTAAGACCTCTTTCGGCTTGGTCTTCCTTGTTTGTAGAGGACATAGTGACAGACGATTGAGGATTCAGTGGCAGATTCATGAATAAAAGGGAATTTTCGAGTTGAACGTGTGAGTGAGAGCATTGAATCACTTTCTCCTGCCTTAAGGTACCTCCATTTATACCCAAGGCTTGGGGCCGGAGCTCATCGGTGCTCGGAGTTCGGAGCTCGAGAGTAGAGTACCCTAGGCAGCCAACGCTACACAGACAACTTCGATTTCCTTCAAATCTTTGTGTTAGCAAGAGCAAAAATAAATAATGTCTCATGGATTTATCTATTACCGATTGGGACCGAAACGGTACAGTCCCATGTTCTTTCGGCCCCAAACGTGGCTAACCCTAACTCCGTCAGTCGAACTCCGGTTCCATGAGCCACAATGCGATTCGGACACACCATCTTTCAGGATCATGAACGTTGCTCTGAAAATTCCTGGGAGGGAGTCTGTCAAAACCGGTCATGAAGCAATTGTGGTCACTTGGACCCAGTCAGCAGTAAAGGCAGGACAGATAGCACAAGCCGAGGTTCAAAAGTTCGGGTGTTTGAACAATCTTCTCAACGAGGCAACCTCCAAAGGCCTAGATCAAACGTTCAAGCTGCTTGTACCCAGGACGAAGGGATATATCATGCGCAGCAATCTCTTCGAAAAACGACTGCGTGCAGCGCAGCATATACGGAGAATTGCGGGGTTCGTCAGTCCGGGAAAGTTCGTCGCGCCTCCTGGCTTTTGAGTCCAAAATCTGGTCGGTCTGTTTCAATCAGTAGTCTGCTGCATTGCGGTTGATGGCGCCAGCACCCTTTATGCTGCACAGTCGCAGCACTACCCTGGCACTCATCAACCCCAATCCGACCCCGACGATAGCGGTCATAGGCGAGATGCGTCAGTTCTACCTGTCCTGGAGATTCTTCCATGCCGCAAGGGCCCTAGGTATAGCCGTAGCCGCTTACGGCCACCCTGGGCATTGGCTCGAGTCCAATTATTGAGGCGCAGAATACCGAGAAGCGTTCGCGCTCCTTGATCTCACAAGCGACGCGGAGTTACCGGCTCGTATCGTCATAGTATTCAAGGCTTACCCCTAGCCCATTGACGGGGTCACCACCGTGACAGACTCCTTCCTTGTCGCCGTAGCTCGGACGGCAGAGCAGTTAGGTTGGTAGACCTCGCCATCCAGTGTATACGCCAAGTCCGTGAACAAACACCTGTGTCGACGAAATGATGGATCAAGTTCGTGCCTGCGTATTCGGAGCACAGAGGAACTCCGCCATGTCATCTCCGGGGATCAAGGTCGAGTGCCTGTGCCGGGACCGCCGTGGATTTTCAAGCCTTGAAACTGATGGCATAGCTTGAATGTCGTCAAGGTATCCGAGTATGACGCGCTTTTGACAGCTGTCCAACATATTGCCAGGCATGCCGCGTACAGTCGAAACAATGATACAAAGCCCGTGGACTGCTGGCAAACGGATGTGTTGATTGAAGAATACTGTGAGGGCCCCGAGGCCGACTGTAATTTCGTTCTGTGGAAGGGGGAGTTTTTGTTCTTCGAGGTGGTCGTTAACTTCCCCTGCGCTGGAGACAACGTGGCAGCAGGTAACTTCAAGGAAACACAGCTGGTCTTCCCATCTGCATCGCCGCCAGAACAACAGGACGTACTGCGCGACTCGCTTCTAAAATCCATCCTCCACCTGGGCTTCCACTCGGGAATCTTCCACGTCGAGGCCCGAGTCCGCAATTCCACCCACGAATATCGACCAAGTCCGAATGACCAAGGGATAGATCTTCACCCGAGATCAGAACCAGCTCCATCAGATGCAAGCGTCTTCCTCATCGAGATCAATGCTCGACCCCAGGGTATATGGACACATGCGCAAGCATGCTTTCTCACGGTGTTGACCTCTTCGCGCTACAGACTCTGATTCCTCTCGGGGACGAAGAGAAAGAGAGACTTGCTGCTCTCTTGCTCCTGTTCCAATCCAGTCGCGGCCTCACGTAGCCATCGCCGCGATTAAAGCAGAGCGGTCCGGGACAGTTGCATCTGACGACTCCTGGGCGGATCTGAGAAGGAGAGACCCGGCCCTCTTGAGTCAGGCTGTGCAGCACGTTATGAACTTTGAGAGAAGGGCGAGCACGTACCAGATCCAAGGAAAAGTACGACGCGGTGGCTTGCCGCCCGGGTTTTTGTTGTGCAGTCTTCGGTGAGTAGGGAAGGAGTTTTGAGGACTTGAGATGCTGTTCAGAGGGAGTTTGCTTGTCCGATTCTATATTAGTCGCCAGGGTGGTCGGATCTTGTGCCTGTGGTTTAGTTGGGACGTTGACTTGGATGGGTGGTGAGAGTGAGAGTGAGAGTGGGAGCAAGACCGACGTCAAAAGAAATCGTGGGGGCGACTTTACTGGAGTGCGGCGCCAATGCCTACGGCCGGAGTTGTTGCACACCACCATATGGCGCATATACTCCCAGGATCTAATGTTTCGTTTACTTCGGAATGTTGAGGTCAAATTCATGTAGGTGCAATGGATAACCACCCTATGATACGAACCTGCTATATTCCTCGGGCAATTTATCCAATGCAGAATATATCTAGAGGCGCGAAGAGATACCCCCATTGACACTCTTAAGAACCTCCGCCGCAGCACGCTCTCCACTACGAATCGCGCCCTCCATATACCCCTTCCACTCCCCAGCCGTCTCCGTACCCGCAAAGTGCAGGTTCCCAGAACTCTCCCTCAGGGCATCAGGACCCAGTGTATCCAGAACACCAGGGGTAAGGGCAGTGCATGGACAGCCCCAGCCAGCCCACTCATCATTGACCCACTCATATGTAGTCATCTGCACGAACAGGTTTTCGATATCCGGCGTATTAAAGAGCTTTCCTATTTGCAGCAGCAGGTTTTGCTCACGCTCTTTGGTGGACAGCGCCGCCCAAGCCCGACCGGGATCCCCTCCCATAAAACATGTCAGGATATATTTGCGGTCTTCGGGACTGCTGGTGTCCCGAATAACACCGGCAGGTCCGGTGAACGATTGAGCAAGCCCGCAGAACCCCTTCTCGACCCAGAAGGGGGAGCGGAATTCCATCATCGCCTTGGTGTAGTATCCGTAGGTGGTGGAGTCGATCCATGCTTGCTTGGCGGGCGGTAGTTTGGGGTGGAAGGCAATGCTCTTCATGGCCGGACTAGGTGTTGTGATGATTACCTTACGGGCGGCATAGACGGCGCCTCCAGCTTGGACCTTGACAGACTGGTCGGCGTTCTGGATAATCGAGTGGACGGGACTGGATAGACGGACAACACCCTCCGGTAAGGAAGATGCGAGACCCAAAGAGAATGCCTGGGTACCTTGACGAACACGCAGATACTGGCCACCGTGTTTTCGGTCAGATCGCATTTGCAATAGACCACCACCAGACTTGCAGTAATTCAGGAAGTACAGGGCCGAGATGTCCCTGGGGTCCTGGCCGAGCATGGCACGGGTCCAGACGGTGGCCGTGGCGAGAGCCGCCTCGCTAGCCCCGCGAGAACGTAAATAAGCCTCGAATGTAACGGCGTCAAGGTCGGTATCTCTGGGTCTCCAAGTGTCGAGGGCTTGACAGTCGGCCTCGCACATGTCGCGGACTTGTGCTAGATGTACTTGGGTGGCCTTGTCGAACTACGCTCTGTTAGAACATGGTACGGGGATTAAATAAAAGCGACCCGGCAAGACTTACGTTAGGCAGCTCACCATAAGCAAAAGGAGAGCAGTTGCCATCAAAGTCCTGCAAAACAGCATTGCCTTGCGTGTTCTGTTCAATCAGTTCGACGCCGTAGCGCTTCGCCAAAGCATAGACCTTGCTCTGGTTGGTGTCATTGATCCATGCAGCACCCAGATCCACGACACCCTTGCCATCCTTAAGTGGCGTGCTCCATGTCTTTCCTCCAACACGATCGCGCGCCTCTAGAACAACGCAGGACAGACCGGCCCGTATGAGATCGTGAGCAGCGGAAAGGCCGGCCAGACCAGCCCCGACAATAAGCACATCGGCGGTCTCGTTGACGCTGGAAAGGACTGGAGGAAGTGATGGCTCTGGCACGGCGAGCACAGCGTCAATCTCGAACAGCCAGGAGGGAACCGCCAGTTTGGGGACAGGGATCAGTGTGATAGCTGGCCGGTGACCGCCGAGGAATCGCTGAACATGACGAGTATGCTTTCGATTGTCTGCGTCGTAGTTGACGATCAAGAGGTTGAGCTTCACAATGTGCTTGATTGAAGAGCCCGAAGCGATGACGATCTTGCGAAGGTTGAGGAGAGCGAGATGGATCTGCGACTCGTAGTCTGAAGGCACGAGGCCGTTCTTGGTGCTTCCGGGCTGGCCAGCGACATGGATCAGCTTGCCCGTGGGGGCAATGGTTGCTGGCGCATAGTACGCGCTGGCGGTGTTGGAAAGATCGACGGTCTCGACAGTCTTGGGCATCTTGAGTTGGACAATGGGTGGGAGATGGTGGGAAAGAGGAGAGAAACAGACAGCAAGTATATGCAGTTGGAGATGTTGAAGGTGTTGGACATGCAGCTCGCCGAGACCTTCCTTACTCCAACCGCCTCACCGTCCTTTCGCTGTCACCTACCATTCTCACCACTCGGCAGCCGAGGCCAAATATGATAAATAGATCGCCTATCATGATAGCTTATCGTGATATTGAACCGCCTATCTACTCAAAATGGCAATCTCCGCCGTCCGCTTGAACGATCCCTCTTTGTTGATCGGCCAGAACCACATTGCTGGAAAATGGGTGGAGGCTGCATCTGGGGAGCGCTTCAACGTCACAGGTAAGCTCTCAACTTTGAGAATCTCCCGGGGTCGCCATGTCTAATACCCCTACCTTACGATTGCAGACCCTGCGAATGGAAACATCATCGGGTCTTGCCCCGAATCCGACTCCTCGGACGCACAACGAGCCATTGACTCTGCAGCCACCGCATTACCTGCATGGCGGTCCCGAGCTGGTCGCAACCGCGGCCGAATCCTCCGTCGTTGGTATGAGTTGATCCTGGAGAACCAACAAGACCTGGCTACGCTCATCACCCTGGAGAACGGGAAGGCAAGGCCAGATGCTACGGGAGAGGTCCTCTTTGCGGCCAGCTTTCTCGAGTGGTTCTCAGAGGAAGCGGCACGCATCTATGGGGATACCATCCCGCACACGCAGCCCAATTTCCGCGTCTCTGTTCTGAAGGAGCCGGTTGGCGTTTGTGGCCTTATCACGCCGTAGGTTACGACTCGTCTTTGTATGTTGTGGCTAGCTAACGCCTATAGATGGAACTTCCCTGCTGCGATGATTACCAGGAAGCTCGGCCCTGCGTTGGCGGCTGGCTGCACAGTCGTTGTCAAAACAGCTGGTGAAACGCCGTTTACAGCTAACGCTCTGATTAAACTCGGCGAGCGAGCTGGAATCCCTCCCGGCGTAGTCAACAGCGTGACCGCGCTGGCTAATACCGCGGAAATCGGCCAAGCACTGTGCTCATCGAATATCGTCCGGAAGATATCATTCACTGGTTCCACTCGCGTCGGAAAGCTTCTTATGCAGCAATCAAGCAGCTCTCTAAAGAAGTTAAGCCTGGAACTTGGCGGCAACGCGCCATTTATTGTCTTTGAAGATGCTGATCTTGGCCTTGCCGTGGATGCCGCCATTGCTAGCAAGTTCAAGTCTTCGGGCCAGACCTGCGTGTGCTCCAACCGGATCTTCGTTCAGAAAAGCATATATCCTGAATTCATCCGGCGCTTGAGAGCCGCCGTGGGCCAATTCCGTGTTGGCAACGGATTTGACGAGAAGACCACTCATGGCCCTCTGGTTACGCCAGCAGCGGTGAATAGGGTTGCCAGTCTTGTGGACGATGCTGTTCGCCGTGGAGCAACATTAGAAGCTGGTGGAAGGAAGAGGGACGATCTGGGTAACACCCTTCAAGCCAAGATGTCCATCAACCAGGAACCCTGCTAACACCACTTTCCAATACAGGTCCCAACTTCTTCGAGCCCACGATCCTCACAAATGTAAACACCGACCTGGCGATTGTCAACGAAGAGATCTTTGGCCCCGTGGCGCCCATCTTCCAGTTCGACACCGAAGACGAAGTCATTGCTGCCTCGAACGCATGTGATGTAGGGCTGGCCTCATATATCTTCACCCAGGACGTCGCCCGCGCGCATCGAGTCTCGGAACTCCTACAGTTCGGCATGGTGGCTATCAACACCGGCGCTATTTCTGACGCTGCTAGCCCGTATGTCCCCTTCCGTTCATTGAAACGCCGTGTTCTGACCATGCAACAGGTTTGGCGGGATCAAGCACTCGGGGATGGGGCGAGAGGGAAGTAAATACGGCATTGAGGATTACTTGCAGATGAAGACTGTCGTGACTGGGAATATCAGTGTTGTACATAAAGCGTCGCTGTGATTACTGCCAAATACGTTTTCCTTCGGTTTTGAATATCGATTTGCCCGTATGCTTACAAGTATCGAGCTATTGGAAAGAGCAACGCTCTTATGAGAAAGTTGATATTGATTGAGGTTGAATATACTCTGCCTTTCCATTTATTTCTCCTCCGCATGGGATCACAACGCTGGTTTAGAAAGAGAGTGAGGGAAGGTTTCGAATTACCTACCTAGGCCACCGACCCCGAACACGCGAAGACAATCCAGAGCAACAAACATGTTACCCGAAGGTATATTCAATTTGCCGTTATGCAATTGGCTACGCTGTAAAATGCCAATTTGGGAGCTAAAGTATGAGCTGCTGTGGACTCGCCTGGGTAGTGCCCAGATATGGGGTAGATATGGTAAGAAACGTTGTCAAGATGCAGATGGTCGAGATACACCTCAACAGATCTATTTTCAAATATTTCCATGGCAGCCATGTGCTCCAAGCCATTCCTTTTTCAGAGATAGCCACGCTGACTTTCGGCATGTCCTGCCCATTTAAGAATTCGTCACTGAGCGGATGGACCCATGCTCTTCCAGAGGTTGTATACCCGAGTCCGTAAAAACGCTATAGGTTCCCGAGATAGATAACCTGGAAGTTGTTTTAACGCACGGTCGAGCTATATCCTAACAAACGAGTCTTCAACCCTTCAGAGAGCAACCCTTTTCCCGGCCTCAGAATGTCATCCAGCAGAGTCCCCGTCCTCAGCCCCAACGCCCCTCCCCCAAGCCCTTTGATGTCCCAAGCGCTCACCCACAACGGGACAATCTACTGCTCTGGGAGTCTGGGGATTGATCCGAAGACGGGGAAGTTTGTCAGTGGCGATGCTTCAGATAGGACGGTACGTGAACGATCTCGCGCGCATCCTGTTGCCGTACGCGTACACCCAACCAACGCTAACGCCCGGCATACAATTCAGATCCAAGCACTTCGGAATCTTGAGCAGCTTCTTATCGCTGGTGGGAGTGGCTTGGACAAGGTTTTGAAGGTGACCATCTTTCTGTCGAGCATGGAGCACTATGCCAAGGTGAATGAGGGGTATGCGAGGGTTTTCACTCATGATATCAAGCCGGTAGGTTTCCTGATGTATCCATGATACTTTGCTAGATATTGACTTAGGATGTAGTGCCGCACGTGCGTTGGAGTTGCGAGTCTTCCCTTGGATGCGGAGGTTGAGATCGAGCTTGTGGCTAGTGTTTAGATCGAGAGGATGCATACTAGAAATCCTGGGTCGACTTGGTGAAATTACGTAGCCCTTTTCTAGCTATATTCAAGTGCTATTTATGTTGTCTACCGCATTCAAGGGAGCAGACAATCCTTCGATGACATCAGAAACATGGCCAGACGTATGTTGCATGAAACATGGGAACAGTCTTGTGAAGACATCTGTAGTCTTCGCTTGTTTAAACGAGGCAGGCCATAGCGAAACCTCTATCTTATCATTACGTACCTGACTGCTGAGCCTTATCTCGAAAGCTTCTTTATCATCTACCCCAGATGGACTGGGGAGCAAGACAGCTGGGCAGCCACTCCTGGTCCAGTTTGCTTACTGGTCTCGAGAATGCGAGATATTTTCGTTGTCATTGGCCAACCGTTATCATCATTGTTACCGGCTTCCCCGGCCCTCGACGAGTGATCTCGAGCATAAAAGCCACTCGAAATGTGTCTCTTCCCTACGACTTCCATATCGACCTCCATCGGTATATCTTGATCTCAAGACAATGGCCGAGAAGCATAACAAAGTACCCGACGATATTGAAGCAGCAGAGGCCCTGGGCCATGTCCCTTCGCAGACGGGCGAGATCCTCAAAGAAGGCAACAACGTGCACGATGCCGTCTTTGGCGAAGTGACCGAAGACGGGCCTAACTATCGCAATGTCCGTCCCCTTCCTAGGCTTCAAAGCTTCCAATTTAGCTGATTCAGTATTGTTACCTAGGTTGGCTGGCTGGGCACCGTTGCCCTAATGCTGAAAACCCAGATCGGCCTCGGCGTCCTATCTATACCGTCTGTTTTCGACACGCTTGGGATGGTTCCCGGCGTGATTCTTCTCTGCATCATTGCTGGAATCGCCACCTGGACAAGCTACATGGTCGGGGTCTTCAAGATGAACCATCGCGATGTATACGGCATTGATGATGCGGGAGCCTTGATGTTTGGTCCTGTTGGTAAGGAGGTCTTTGGCATTGCATTCAGCCTGTGTAAGTCACTATTGCCTTCAATACTTCAGACAGCGAGACTGACATATGGAAGACTGGATTTTTGTTGCAGGATCTGGCATTCTCGGCATGTCCATCAGCCTCAACGCCATCTCAGACCACGGAACCTGCACCGCCGCGTTCGTCGCCGTGGCCGCTATAACCGGGTTCATGCTAGCGAGCGTTCGGACCCTTGGGAAAATCAGCTGGATAGCCTGGTTGGGTCTGGTCTGCATTCTTGCTGCCAGTAAGTCCCTCGCCAGCTCTTTATACTACCTAGGTACATCGCGTACCGTACTGACCTCACTTCCAAGTCCTCATCGTGACGATCAGTGTAGGCATCCAAGACAGACCGGCATCAGCACCCCAAGACGGCCCCTGGATTTCCGATTTCAAGATCACCAACAGCCCGTCCTTTGCCGAAGGCGTCTCGGCCGTCTCGGCGCTGATATTCGCTTGCTCTGCGACCCCGGCCTATTTCTCCATCGCTGCTGAAATGCGTGACCCCCGGCTGTTCACCCGCTCGCTCATCGTCAGCCAGCTTGTTTCGACACTCGTCTACATCGTCATCGGCGTCGTGGTCTACTACTATTGCGGGACATTCGTTGCCTCGCCTGCCCTGGGCTCAGCCGGGCCTTTGATCAAGAGGATATCGTACGGTATTGCGTTGTCCGGCTTACTGGCCTCTACAACAATTGTCATTCATGTAAGCTCTCTTCTTCAGCCCTTCTAGGGTATTGAGATCGAGTCATGGGCCCAGAAATTTAACCAAGACTGCCAGCTCCCAAGTAAATATGCCTTCGTCCGCATCCTACGCAACTCCTCGCATCTCACCTCCAACTCCATGATTCACTGGGCCACCTGGTTGACATGCACCCTCTCCGTCACGGTTACTGCCTACCTGATTGCAAGCGGGATCCCGTTCTTCAACAGCCTCGTGTCCCTGATAGGCGCTCTGCTAGGTGCCTTCCTAGCATACCAGGCAAGTGGGTGCATGTGGTTCTACGATAACTGGGAGGCACGGGATACCCGGGACTGGAAGTGGCTGGCGTTGGCGTCATGGAATGTCTTCGTTATAGTGGCAGGCACGTTTATGACTATTGCGGGGACTTATGGGGCTGTCGTTGGCATAATCGACGAGCTGGATCGGGATGGGGGCTCGAAGCCGTGGACTTGTGCGGATAATTCGAGTTCTTGATTTGCTTTCTTTGTATCTATGAACAGTCTAAGCCGGATTTCTCTCTGGATGGAGTTTGCCCTATTATCACTTCTGTTTTCGTTTAGGATGTGACTTACTGTGGTTTACATACGGGTGTAGAAATTGGATTCCAGCCATACCATGCTTCATGCTGCATCGAAACCAGCAGTCTCAAACAACGAGGACTTTAAATAAAGTTTTAGATGACAGATTCTATTCGATATACCTGGCGTGAGGAAACTGAGAACATCTTCCATGTTGAGAAAAACAGTGAAATATCAAAAGTTCAATGGATGCTAGACTCTTTCCAAACTATAAATCCTTGCCCAATACGATACGCTCCATTCAAAGCTTCAAGAGGCGGCCATCCGGCTGCAGGAGCGAGACATGCTCCCTCTGGATCTCGGACACGCTCTTGCAACTGCGAGACACCTGTCAGCGAATACTTCATTTCTCAGATTAGATTCTACTTACCCAGCCAAGGCCATGCACGTCCGAAATTCATCATAAAGTAGGTTGAGGGCAAGCTCCACGCCGCGTTGCCCGTCATACTGCGGCAGTCAGGATCCACAGCCAGGGGAAGAATGCCTAGGAAGTGACAACATACCGCTAATCCCCAAATGGCCGGTCTCCCAGCAAGACAAAAGTCCGCGCCGAGCGCAAGAGCCTTAAAGATGTCCGTACCACGCCTGATACCGCCGTCAACGGCAATGGGGATCTTGCCCTTTGCAACGGGGACGACCTCGCGGAGGACATCGAGGGAAGCGGGGACGCTGTCTAGTTGGCGGCCGCCGTGGTTTGAGATGACGATGCCGTCGAATCCGTGCTGTATGGCTAATTCCGCGTCCGCCGCCGTGTAAACTGTTGATCGTGAGTGATTGTGTCGGGGACTAGTGGTAGGGCAACGTACTGCCTTTGCCCCAGATCTGCATTTTCGTGTGTTTCCGGAAGAAGGGCATGATGTCGGACCATTCGATGTCGTTGTCTTTTCGTACCGTACCCGGTTAGCAGAGTGAATGCGAGTTGGGAAATGGGGAAATGTGCGTGCCGTACCGTAAGCCATTGAGTCGTCGCCGTCCTCGAGATTCGTCACATCAACACCAGGGAAAAGGTTCGGGTATTCCATGCCCTGGGGCACGCCGAAGTTGTTTCGGAACTCGTTTAGTCGACGACCTAGGTAGGGTACGTCGAGCGTTACAAACAAGGCCTTGAAGCCAGCAGCTACAGTTTGTCAGCACGGTATACCCTTATGATACTTGCACCGTTAAAGCTTCACTCACCCTCAGCGCGTTTGATCATTCTAACCATGGCATCCTTGTTCTTCAACAAACTCATTTGCATCACGTAGGGGTTTCCCTTGCTGTGCGATATAACCTTCTCAAGCTCGATTGTGGAGTAATTCGACAAGCCCATCAGGGTATCGAGGTTCGCGCAAGCTCTTGACGTAGCTTCTTCTCCATCCGGATGGGCTAGCTTCTGGTGGGCGGTTGGGGAGAACCCAAAGGGGAACTTGACCTTGCATCCGACGATTGTCGTGCTGGTGTCGAGGGTGGACAGTTTGCGCAGGACGCGAGGACGGATCATGTATCGATCGTAGGCGGATTCGTTCGCTCGTAGTCTAGATATCATGGGTTAGAATTATGGTAGGACGATGGATTGGGTCCGGCATACGTGATCAGATCCATGGCACCCTCATTGTAGTATTCTAACGCGATTGTTAGCAATTGCCAGATTGTAGTTGATGTAGGTAGACTCACCCCGATAGCTCTTCTCCATTTTGGCCGAGCCAATTCGCTCTAGGTCTTTGATGCAGTAGACCTGCTGGTCAAGAGTCCTCCCTCGGTTCGCCATTTCAATATGCCAAAATATCAAATTTTGGAAGCAGTTGATGTGAGTAGTTCGACCTCAAGACGCTCTGATAGTCGCGCTTTTAAGGGAAAGGTCACGGATGACTTTCGCTATTGCCTACCGAATTCACTCCGGGTCCCACTTGGAGTAAGCGATGGATAAGGAGAGCACTAGAGCTTGCGTTTCCTTTAGCAAGGCTATGTACGTATGACAGTCCGATAGGTATCTTAACGCTATCAATTTCGAATTTCGCCGGGAGGAAGTATCCTGTAAAAGCAAATCATTCTGTAAATTAAAAGTATACATATTCATGATAAGGAAAATAGGCATAAAGACTACAGTATCTATTGCTCATTCTCCTCTGCTAAGCTCCCCATTCGATTTCCAAATCTCATACTCAAAGTCAGGCTGAAATTCAGTGTAAAGCGTCTCCTAGGTCAATAGTCAGCATGTCCGTCCAACGAAGATTCAATGGTAGAGGACGAACAGGATCAGCGTTTACTTTGCTGGTAAATTCAGCTTCTTTCTCCCCGATGAAGTTCTTGGGAAGACCAGTACTCTCCACCATAATCTGGACCTCGCAAGAGCGTTCCATGAGAGTGAACAGATAGGCGGCCTCATCCACAGTGCCACCTGTTGTCAACAGACCATGATTCTGGAGCACCATCACCCGACCAGTTTTGCCCAGCGCCTCTGCGATCCGCACCCCCTCTTCGGCCCCTAGCACAACACCGCCGAACGCCTTGTAAACCGCCTGCGTGTTGTAAAAGTTGCAAGTGTCTTGATTTATGATATCAAGAGGGCGCCCGAATGTTGACCATGCCTTTCCTGCTGGGGAGTGTGTATGGCACGCTGCATGGATATCAGGTCGGGCTCGATGTATGGCGCTGTGGATCATGAAGCCAGCTGCATTGACGGCCGTCTTGTTGCCCCCGATGACTTGGCCGTCCTCATCAATCTGTACCATGTCGCTGGCCTTGAGCATTCCGAAGTGCTTTCCCATGCTAGTGCTTGGTTAGATACTTTGATTTCGGGAGGAGCCGGCTCAACGTACGGGTTAATCCAGAAAGTTGACTGGTCAACGGGGTCGCGCACGCTGATATGGCCACTGGTACCCTCGGTGAAACCCTTTCGAGCAAAAACACGGAATGCACCAGCCATGTGCTCAAGCTGCCATTGTCGCTTTTTGTATAGGTCGTCAATCTGGGGGATGCCTGGAAATTCGTACCCCCCGGTTGCCAGGGCCGCTTGGGCGCCAGCAGCCTTGTTGGTGGCATCGGCAATGACTGACACAGGTGGGCCATGCTCTCGAGCGGTTTGGGTAGTTGTGGTCGACATATTGATGTTGCCCTTAAGCGGTGCTATTCAAAAGGACGGGGATAGGCAGAATCAAGCTCCTTGGTGACTCTGTAGTGGTTGAGCAGGAACAGCCTTTACAAAATATGTGAAAACGTCGTACCATTGCATCCGGATCGATTGCATCATGATCAATGCGCCCGTGGTCGTCCATCGTAACTGAAGGAGTCCTCTAGGATGCATGAGAAACGTGAGAAAAGAAGGTGACGCCGACGCGGTCGCTTTCCTTACGTACCGGTACCTATGTAAGCGGCCCAGCCTCCCAGATAAGGGCGAGGCCCACTCTTATCTCCCCTCCGGGCCCCCCGCACAAGTCATCGACGCTTTGACTTGCCTTGTCCTGCGCGTCAACTCACTCTGGCATCTTGCCTCTGTCCATTCTCGAATCTCGAGTCCTATGTCCGCCCCATCCAGGCCACGGAAGCGCACAAAAACGTTCACAGGATGCTGGACCTGCCGCGGCCGCAAGATCAAGTGCGACGAGGGGAAGCCCTCCTGCCGCCAATGTGCCGACAAGGGCCTCAGCTGCGAAGGGTATTCTGCCCGCCTGCAATGGCTTTTACCGGCGACTGGGGCCTCAGTGCTATATACAGATGACTTGCCTGAGGCTTCTACGGCCCGCTCTCTCAGGCGTCTCTTGCCGGTAGGTGTGTAATTGGCTGGCTTCCCTAGGCGTGATTCTGATTAACGCGTCTTAGAGTCTCCCAAAACGATCCTAGACATTGATCAAGTTGATGGCATTCTGCGCTACCTGGACTCCCTTGAGTTGGTGGTCGACTCCAGCGGTGACCAGGCCAGTGCCAGTATCCAGAACTTCGGTGTTTTCAGTCTTGCACAAGGACCTTGTCAAGTCCAAGTTGAGAATATCAGTTCCATCACCAAAGACCACCAGCTGCAGCATGGAAACGAGCTGATCTTCGATGAGTCAGCTTTAATACCATCAGATCACTCGTCTGACAACCCGGAAGCAGAAGCAGCATGGAACCTGTGCAATCTTCACGAACAAGACTTGCCCTTGGACTTTCTTTACCAAGAAGACCTGGCCACTGCGGACCTTACACTGGACACAGAAACTATATCCTCCTCAGAGATCGCAGGCAACTCCAGCCATTGGCAACCGTTTGAGCCAGATCTGGCCCTCCCAGTCGACGGCAACGATAGTCTCATCAACGAGCCTCAGCAAGCCTATCCCCACCCCACAAATACACTTGTGTCCCTGTCAGTACCTTCTCAAGAACGGTTCCTCATGGGCCACTACATGACCAGGGTCGTCAACCTCTTCTGTGTGATCGAGAATGCTAAAAGCCCCTGGAAGACGATTCATCTGCCTCGCGTGTTGCAGTGCGCAGGGGAACTGAGCTTCGGGGGCTCTACGACGCGAATTCGCAACGCACTCAGCAAATGTCTACTTTCTGTTAGTGCTTTTTACCTATCGAATGACCACCGTGCGCATCATCGCCATGAGGACGCAGAGAACTGGGGCACTGTCGCATCGCGGTACAGATGTGACGCCATTGGGCTTCTCAAGCATGCCGTCGAAACGGATCTCTACGCTGAGAGAAAGCCAAAGTATAAGGAGTTTCTGGCTACAATGCTGTCTATGGTCACAATAAATGTGAGTTGATACCTTCTGCGTGAAATCTCCTAAGTTCCTACGCTTTCTTGTCCTTATCTTTCTCGGCCTCCCGCTGATCCAGCCTAAAGGTCATGTCTGGAGACACGAGCACTTGCAGCGTCCATTTAGATGGTGCTGAGAAACTCATCAGCCACATGAGCGCCCGCAAGTCCACATTCTCCCGCAAGGCTCAATCCCTTCATCGCATATGTTTCTACCTCCGCGTTTTATACGAGAGTACCGCGGTGAGAATCCCGAGGAGCGGCGTTTCTCGATTCTCTTCATCCCTGGGTTCGCCAATCTTCGGCCCACAACTGATTGTCCCCAGAAGGCAAATATATTTTGACGATGACGAGTCGCCGTCGTCCGTTATCCCAATGCCTGGGGACAAATACACATTGGCGGCAGAGGTTCCCCAAACTGAAATGTCCGCATACGAATGCATCTACGGTATACCGCAGAGCCTCCTAATCCTACTTAAGGATTCTATTGAATTAATAGACGAACTAAATAGCCATTCCCTGAATGGCACGAACCCTCCGGGCTTTATCCCAGAAGTCCTAGCTCCTATCTGCGATGACTTGGAACAGAAGATCTTGGACTGGCCTCTAGAAGACCGTCTGCACCTCTGCAACGAACCCTGCAACGGGAACAGTACCAGCGCAACAATAATCTACCACCAAACACGCGCGTTCCTCAACGCACTCATCATCTTCTTTTCGCAGAGCGTGCGAATGCTAGGCCATCGCTATCTACGTCAGTACGTCCAGGCGATCCTAGAAAGTATCGAAGAGATCGAACAGCTGAAGGCCGAAACCAAGATTCTAGCTGCTCCTTTATTCTGGCCCGCATTCATGGGGGCTACAGAGGCCTTCGAGCCGCGTCAACAGGAGAGATTCCGTCAATGGTATGCAAGGGTGAAAGTCTACGGGATTGAGGCTGTCAGGACGGGAATCCAGGTTGTGCACGAAGTTTGGAGGCTGGGCCCGACGAGTGCGAGTACAGCAAACCGCAACCGGCAAATGTTTTCTGGTTGGCGGGGTGTAATACAGCGACGTGGGGACTGCCTTATGCTGACTTGATGGCAATCGCGGTGATCAGAGCATCTGCTCTCATTACACTGGTATACTCACACCTTAAAACATGTCGGTGGTCACGACTGGCATTGCCAAATTGAAGAGAGCCAAGAGAGTCTATACCTGCGGCTACACTCCCGTCCCTTGAGACGTTTGGTGATAGAGATGACTGTGAAAGCCATCAAGAAGGATTAATCGACACAGAATTCTGGCCTTTTGGACATGGTTTAAAGTAGGACTCGGAATTATCTTTCCATTTCCCGAAATGCGGTGATCAGATGTTGGCTTTAGTGAAGTTGAAGATAGTCAGTCATGATTCCGTCTACGAGTCGCCATCAGGAACCTGAAGCTGAATACCAGCGTGTTGCCATGATCGTGTATAAGGAATTGAACTTCTTTCGACCAAGCAACGTCCTCATCGCCAGCCTATGTATGCTGTGTCTTTCTTCCTCGGAACAAGAGCCTATCCTAACAGCCCGAGCTGGCAAAATAACATCAGGGATATAACGGCCATGCCCCGAAATCCCCACGGACCTTGCAGCTTACCTCCTCACAAAGGCACCTTCCTACGCTAGTCAATGTTTCCAAGGGTTTAGGCGGCCAACAAGGATATTGGAGAGCGTCGTCTTGTATGAAGAAAGACGGTGGGGTGGTTCAGGAAGCGATTCATGGCACTTGGGTTCCATGAAGCCTCAAGAGCGACACTTGTCAAATGAGCAGACGTCTAGACTCTATTGGAGCCCTGATAACTGCATTCTAACTTTACTAGTGTTTGGCCTCATGTAGTGGCACTTGCCACTTAGGGCTAGAGTTACCCAGCTAGTAGCTAATCCGCACCGTCTCCCTGTATAATACGTGCTGGAAAAAACTAGGACGGGCCAATAGAGATCAAGTATAAACACCAGTGATGATATGAATTCGATAACACCCATATATACGCCTAAATAATACCCAATATACCGAACCTAGTTTTTAACAGCCATCTAAACGACGAAAGCAGGGTCCAAAAACAACGCTAAAGTAGAAAAGGGACCCTTTCTCCGAATATCCCGAAATCTGGAGGCAAACGATGCAGATCGCTCCACTTATCTCCGAGCCCGAGCCCGGCCCCGAGGGGTATCTTACACAATATATATCACCACGTCTCCTGCTGCCTGTTAGTTTCGTTTTTATCTTTCGATGGAGGTTTTCCGCGACTTACCGCTATATACTGTCCGGCCTCTTTCTTATTTTCCCAAAACAGTTCGGCCTCTTCTCTATTCAGGTTTCCCTTGGCCATGGCGACATCGACTAGCGCCGCCTCAACACCCTCGCCCATGCCCTTGCCGCTTCCGCAGACGAAAACACGACCGTCGAGCGAGTTGATTACAAACCAGACAAGGTCTGCTTGGTTGCGGACTTCTTCCTGGACATACTTGCTCTCGCCGCGCCGGCTCTGAACAACCTTGCGCACCTGATCCTCTTCCACGCCCCACTCGCCGCGGTACAACTCATCGAGGAGAGAATCACGAACTCCCTGCAACACCCAGACTTTGTTCGCGCAATTTGCAGATTGCAGTCGGCGCTGGACGAAGCCTCGGAATGGAGCGATTCCGACACCAGCGCCGATGAGGAGCATGGGTCCGTCCGAAGCGAAGCGCTTGGCGAGGGGGTTGGCCATGAGGCCGCGGAACATGGGAACGTGCAGATTAAGGTCTCCTGGCTCCCGGCCTGAGGCTTGAGCTTCAATGGCCTGTCTTGCGAGGCGTTCCATATAGCCAGATCCAACGCCTGTTCGGTTGCCGCCCTTCCAATCATCGGATTCAGCCACTGTTACGGCGATTTCCACGAGGCGGCGGCACTGGTCACCCTTGCGCTTGCAGGAGATAAGGGGGTCTTGTGAGAGGGAGTAGAATCGAGGCATTAGTTGGTTGAGGGCGGAAAGAAGGTGGTCGAGAGGAGGCTGTGATGAGGGGAAGGCGTGGAGCAACTGGGAGACGGTGATGTGTGAGCTGGTACGAAGGTCGCAGAAGGCGCCTTGGCCTTGAGCTGACGACAGGAAAGTCAGGATCTTCTTCTCATTCGGTTCACTGGCGTATTCGGCAAGCAGCCGGAAGAGTCCCTTGGTTGGGGCGTAACTCTGAATGTCGGAGCACCAGTTCAGGAGCTCTCGTCGGGTTGTGATCAATTCGCGGGCCTCTTCTTTACCCCAGATGGTGGGCCACCTTCCGTTGGTGGTCCGGACTGTGATCTTCTTATCGCGAATGAACTTGGGTATACCAAGTTGGTTGAAAATGTCCTCGACTTCTTCCTCTTTGTTCATGGGGCACACACCAATGGCGCCGCCTACGACAAAGTCAACGTTTCCGCTCTCGGCGGGGTAATCGGTTACGTCGATGTCGAAATGGTACGTTCGCTTCTCAGCGCCAGCGCTCGTGAGTTCTCGTGCATGGTATACGGGAGCTCGGTACACATCGTATGGAGGATGAGGTTGCACGAAAGGAGGTGGATGATTCGCAGGCCCGAACTGCATATTTACCGCTGAAGGAGGGACTGCCGAGAACGAGACTTTCTTCTCAGGTAGAGGGGCAATGTTGGTAAGTACGCTGTCGAGGGTAAGGAGATCGACATTCAGCTTCAAGCTCTGGAACGCCTTGTTGTCCGGTGGTGTGACGGGGTTGATCACGGAAACAGGACCAGGAGCCCGGTTCAACGGTTGGAGACGACAGCAACCACCACCGCAGCACATGGCTTGAAGTTTCTGTGTTCCTCCCGTTCCAACATTTTCAAGGATCCTCCGCATGTCATCCGGCCCTTGTGAAATGAGGACGGTGGAGGCCCGTCGTCGATGTCCAGCATCTTCCTCCGGCTTCTTCTGCGCAAGTTCTTCATCTGATGAGACTTCTGTGGGTGGTGTCGAGGGCGACTCTGAATCTGTGTTTTCTGCTTCTTGGGACGAAACCGATGAGCCGCCAAAGCTCATGTTCGTGACGGACAGCGCACGCACTCGGGGTTCTTCCGGGACGGGGTTGTCTGGGTGGGACGTCGATGACATAGGGACATTTCCGGATTCACGGTGAGTGTATGTCGGCCGGGAGGCCGTGGCCCGAGGCGACAGCGGCGTCTGGGGAAGTACGGCGTGGACTAAGCGAAGAGAGTCAGCAGTTGATCAATTCAATGGCAGACTAGATGACCTACCCATTGTGAGTCTGAACCGTCGAACAATCAAGTGTGAATACACGTCCGTGGCAGGTCAAACAAATTCAGAGAGAAGGAAGAAAGGTGACAGGCAGATGATGAGAATAAAATATGTCCAGGTGGGAAAAGGGGAGTATTATTCACGATGAATTGCAGACATGTGCACACCGCAACAAGCTATCAATGTAGGACAAGATAGCCGCAGTGAAATTGAATAATCAAGAATAGAATAGGAGGAATGCAGGTCTCCAAGGAGGTGAAACGAAACAACCGAGGAGGATCGATGGGGGTGGGATGAGGCGGAAAGGACCTGTCGGCTGGGGCAAACCGGTACCGGGAGACTGGTTCCGCAGCGCTAGCAGAGCAAAGCGTGATAATTAGGAGCCTTCTAGTTTGTTTCCAGTTCAATTTCCCAGTTTCCTAGCTTCGTTGGGGGCTGGACTGGTTTTTGTTTCAAGTGGGCTGGCTTTCTCCAACGGCAGGCAGGTTTGGCCTCTTTGGGCTCTTGGAGTCGGTTCGGGCTGAGGAAGAAACTGCGAGCAGAATCAGATAAGAAAAGAACATTCTTGCCACTCGACGTCATGTTTACATACCGTATTTTTACCCGACACACAGCCAGCCGGATGCAGTTGACCACAGAAAGCTATTATTGTCAATTGGCAATCATTAGAAATAGGCTATTACGAAGATTTACACAGCAGAATTGATTTCTTTTTCCTCGGGCACTATCGCTAGTTTTCATATCGTGAACTCATGATTCATGACTGTTGAGCATCCAGAAACCGTGGAGACGGCGGCTTTCTCCGATCTGCGTCCTCCACCCATAGCCCAGCTGCGAACGAACGATGCGAATCGCGAACGTACTCCCGATCCCTCCTACCGCCCGAAGGATTCCAACTTCCGGTTATTGAACGGTCAAGCATGATCTTCATGTCATACGAGACTGAGACTGAGACTCAGATTCAGGAGAGCCCCCTTTGAGCCCGCGGTGGCCTGACGCAGCGGAATGTGGACAGCGGCAGCCGAGATACGTACTCGTACAGTACAGTGACAGGTAATCTTGATCGCGAGAAATTATCTGATCCGGCGGCCGGTTAGGGTTCCTCGGCTATGGGTGTCTCATATCCGAGGTTGGAGAGCTGATAGAGCTGCAATGCAGCTACCTTATTATTGACGAGGCTGTTAGTAGTTACGATATCCTAGCTTATATCGCTAGTATCTACCGACACAAGTACCGCCAGAACAACTACAATAACGATCGAATATGCATCCGATGGTTACACGTGCCAGTCCATGTTCCGGACGGATCAGATAACTTTCGTAATTTTGGTACGACCTTTGTATGACACGAGGGATCCATTCTTACTCTTCGCCTTCCCCCTTGCTCCATCAGATAACGATGGGCATGCCCCTTTTCTGTTTACTGTGTTTAGTATCAACAAAGCAAATCACGAGACTTGTTAAGGAGGAATGGAGTCTAGAATAATACGGAGTAATATATCAGATTCAGATCAATAAGGAGTAAGCCAAGTGGGGCTTCCGATGTCGGCCATGCCGTATCAGATCAATCAGATATGCGTCGGGATTGTGCATTCAGCATTGTGCTCTTTGTACGCCGTACGCCGAAGTTGCTGGGTCTAGACGCTCCGGAAAGATACTATCGGAAGGACAGGTGGCTTTTACTCTAGCAATTGCGCAAGGAGGATCGATATTACGTTGGAGTGAACTCATCGCCAATTCGCCATAAGTACGAACAACATTACGGAGTATCAACGATGGCGATTCTTCTCCACGTGGGGTCTCGCTCTCCATATTCTCGACTCCAACTCAGCCTTCTCCAAGGCTCCGGTGGATGGTCGTTAATCGCGAGCATGTAACTGGCTGGCTTGAATCCATTGACTCCAAGTTAATATCGAGGTGCATGAGGAGAGCATCATGGTCAGAACTTTCTCCGTAGGGCCTTGATTCTTGACTAATGCTGTCAGGGAACCCCGCATCTTATCAGATCGTACTATAGCTAGCCAGAAAGTTACTAGCGATATTAGGCCACTAACTAACGACATCCAGACAATAATGCTACGAGGTCATGCTGTATCGGCGGAGCTCATCAGCTCCTCGGGGGCCACCGAGGGGCCCGAAGCCGCCGAGGGCGAAGAACAAGCCGGAACGCTTTACTGGGTTTAGTCAATGATTCCCTCATTGATTACATTAGACTTCAGCGTTAGATCAATTTTCTCCGCGCGCTGTTGCTTCGCTATCTTGGCTTCCTGTTGTGGTGCGGCTCGTGACTGGATATCTATATCTATAGCTCGGGTGTGGGATATAGCATCTACGATGTAGAAGTACAAACCTACACCTAATAATTGTAGATGTGAATTTTATCAAGCCCTGTGACCACTGTTAATCTTTTCATGCTACAACCTGTGTTTAGTCAAATGTCACACCTGCGATGATTAATCACTCAAGATCCCCCCAATATCTTCACCGGTGAGGCACAGTGACCCCTCTGACAAAAGTATGCTTGCGATGTGTTGGGCTGAAGGCTCGACAAACTTCGCAGCCCGAAATTGCAAACATGCATTTGCAATCATCTGCCTTGAATCTGATTTCGCCCGAGAGAAGGCGGCCATGGACCTAGACTAGGTATCATATGCGCAAAAGCAATGCACTTGGAAAGCACTCTCAAGGGCCAGCCCGTAGAGGTTATTTTTTTTCTGAACCGAAACGACCTATATATGTATAGCAATCTACATTTAAACAGGAAGTGACTAAAGGCCACCCTTTTGCCCGCCCGTTGCACTGATCTACACCATCAAAAGTCCGAAAAAATTTACAACCAGAACCCCCAAGTCTCATGCAAACCCTACATCCTTCTCCCACTGCCCAGCGCCACATCCGCCCTGTCTCTGCTGACAAGCGCAACAGGCGCGACAAAGTGGTGCTTTCCCCTAACAACGTAATATACCGATGCAAGCGCAATCAGCCCAATATACATGACAACGCTCCAATTCATTGTTTTCGCGTCGACCTCTGCCATCAGTGGGAAGAAGGAAAATACGAAGGCCGGCAGGAGAAACGCCATGGATGCAATATTGATGGCCATGCCGAAGCGGCCGAGTGACCAGCGGCGGTGCGGGAGGGGCTCTTTGCGCAGCCGCTTCAGCAGTATGCACCCGATTGATAGGATGTAGGCGGACATCAGGGATGTTATTGTTAGGGAGACGATTGCTGTTAGGGCTACCGCTGAGCCGATGTTGATCAGGGAGAGGAGGATTGTGACGACCAGCGAGACGAGGACGGAGTTTAGGGGGATGTTCCAGCCGGGTGTTACCTAGTTACCTGTCAGCGTGTCTAGATTGTAGGAAGAGAGAGAACATACGTAAGCAAAAAAGGACGAGCACGGGAGTCCCTTGTCTCGTGCAAAAGACCACAGCTGTCGGGAGGCCGTTGCTACCTCGGTGATGGTACTCGCGGTCAGGGTTATCACCAGGACAGCGGTCATGGTGTTTGTGGCGGCGTAGCTCTGGGTCGTGTTGTAGAAGATCTGGATGAATGGGAAGCCTGTTGGGGTTGCGAGGACACCGTCGACGTCGACGAGTGTAAAGCAGAGGGTGATGATCATGATGAACCCTAGTACCGCGTTGACCCCAACCGCAGCCATCATGGCTTTGGGCAGTGTTTGAGAGGCATCTTTGATCTCCTCGGCTGTTCTCGTCAGTGCCGACCGACTAGAGTACGGTAGGAAATTACCCATATGAACAGAGCAATCGTAGCCTATCATCGCGGTAATTGTGGTAGAAAAGCCAACCAAGGTTGCAGTGCCGTCGCTGTTCCATCCACCGCCGTTGTTGAACTCGGTGAAGACGGCCTTTGCATTGTTTCGAGGCGCGAGCACCCAGAGCGGGATGATGATGGCAAAGAGCCCGACGACATGGATAATAAGAATCAGTGCCTCCACCACGGGAAGATTTCTGGCCAGGAAGGTGTTGAAGAAGATCGAGAACGCAGTAATGGCTACAACGAGGAGAGTGCCGTGCCACCGCTCAAAGCTATAGCCTGGGTCATTGAGAACGATCAAGCCCTGAATGATGGTACCCGCAAGCATGGCGATGGTTACTATAGCACACTGCCATCCAATTGCAGTAAGCCATCCTATCTCATTAGCAGAGTCAGCAACCTACCGAAAACCTTAAACATACCGGTAATGTAGCTCAGGAACTTCTGGCACCGACGAGGAGCAAACTCGGACACCCAATGATACTGCCCTCCTGACGTTGGCGACCTATGCTATTTAGTATAAGGGCGTTTCTCAGGAGATGAAGTCCATACATGCTAGCTATCTCGGATAAACTGGCAAAAACAAGCGAGAACCCAACAGTGACGATGATAAAACCCCATATCAGACCAGCAGTACCTCCATCAGTCAGCACGCTGGTTAGAAGACTATTGTCCGTCAGTAACCTTGGTCAATGAGCCACATGGCCATGCCTTACGTCAAAATCACCTCCCACGTGCTAATCAGCGTACACGCAAATCCGAGAATTGAGATGAATCTGAAGTTCCTCTGCTTGGAGTTAGCATTTGCCAACAATAATGCTGGAGAATACTCACGCGAAGCACTTGAACTCGGCCCATAGCATTCATATCACGCTGATCCACCACCGTACCCATGTACTTGGGAGCCACAGTCCCTTTGTGCTGATACTCAGCATAGTCAATAGCAATGCTCGCGGCACTTTTAGGGTTGGAATGGACTGTGTTGTTGAAGGCCATGGTGAGTAAATGGATGCGCTGGGACAATGTTAGGCGACGCTGGACATAATATCGGATTTGAAAGAACGGCCAACTCACCAGGCACCCGCGACAACGAAGACAGAGCAAAGATGGTCCAAATCCCAATCAAGTCTGTAAGCTCTCAATGGCAGGAGACTGTCGTGGTCAGGCATCGATACTCCTGGATTGATGAAAGGCTGGACGGGGGAGAAGCAAGGAGTGCGACCATGTGGAAATAGGTAGTCCAATGCCCGGGAAAATCCAATTTCAAGATCCCTGCAGGCTTGCACCAGCCAAGTCCTCAACCAATGCCTCGGGGTGACGAGTCACAATTGCCGACAATGAGCTTTTGAGTTCCAACGCCAACTGCTAGTACTTTTCGGGGTTGCGTTGCATCGCACCTGCAAGTGCAAGTGACCAGTCGTCTCAACCGTTCTAGTCTCGAACAGCCTCTCGGGACCTGCCCGGCAAACCGCGCAGATCATCATGCTGTTGTACTATATATGAAGGTCGGAAGTCCGAGCTTCATAACCCTCTCTTCAGCCGGCGAGAGATCGGTAGCCTCGTGCAGAAAGTGCTGCAGAGAGCTAGCAGCCCCCACAACGCATGCTGCGTTGGAATCCCAATCGGCGATCGCGACTTGATTGTTTTCTTCAGCACATGCCGTGTAACCTCGCATTCCGTCAGACGGTCAGAGTCCACACCCATAAATCAGACAGCGCCGCATCATTTCCGCACAACGAGTGACAGTGGCTGACTGTCGAGTCGTCGTCAGATATCACGAGATGGCGCGCGGGAATTCTTTGTGTTATCTTGACGCCCAATAATGGGGAGCTAAGTCCGGAGGCACGCAGGCTGGCAGCCCCTTGTTTGGGGGGGCACTGCTCGCCAGCGATAGCCGTGCGTGGTGTGCTGACGTGCCATCGCTGCGAGGTCCGCAGGAAAAGTAAGCTGGAGCTGAAGGGACGAGGACGTGCCATCCTTGCATCGTGGAGACGGTCCGGCCAGGGTCAGAACTGAAAAGCTGGCCAGCCTGGCCTGCTCATACCATACTAACATACTGTCGTGATCTGAAACCGAGGGTCTGGGATATATGCAGCCTTTCGAGTGAAGATCAGCGACAGGCCGCATTTGCATCCCGGTGGCATTGGACTAGTAAACTTGCTTTTTTGAGCCCTTTGTTCTCCCTCGCGCAGGCTCCAGACTCCCAAAGCTTATTGGCGGTGTTCGGCAGACTGCTCGTGAGACTGAGCAGGATTGCTCGCGTGGGAACAACAAAGAAGCGCATGGGTCTTAGGTTTGTCCTCACTTCCGGGTTTCGCCTGCGCGCAGCACGTTGTGAGGACTGATAAAGAAAAGAAAACATAGCAGCCCTAAACGGACAACCCTGGAGACATGCTCGACGAAATGACTGAGCGGTCTTGCTTCCAACTGATGCCCCTGAGCCTGGAGGAATATAACCAGCTAAGACCCCGCCACTCGCTTACGCCTCGGTGTCGGTGTCTCTCATTAACCAGCCATCTATATGGCCGGCCCTGTCGTCCCTCCGGGGTACTCGCCGCCATTCCAGGTGGTCGATGACCTCCATCACGGAGCATGGATCATCATCGTCGCTGCGCTAGGGCTCGTCCTGTCGCTAGTCAGCTTCTCAATCCGGCTATATGTCCGGCTTGCTCTGCATCCGCCATTCGGGAAGGACGACTATGTTTTGCTGGGGGCGACGGTATACTCATCTAGCACGCAATGGGTATCAGAGCTGATTGTAATACTCTTAACAGATAGTTGCCATTATCCAAGTATCGCTAATCTTCGAAGCCGCTGCAAAGGGTCTCGGCACCTCGATGACTTTGATTGATATTAAAGATCTGCGTATCATCCAAGTTGTGAGTGAAACCTCCATTGTGGTCAAAGCTTGAGCTTGAGCATCCCTAGCATATCATATCTCCGGTTGGTTCCCCGGGACTCGGGCTGACAATCCACAGCTAATCATCACCTCGGACATCCTTTATCTCCTCACGCTATACACAACAAAATGCTGTGTCGTGGGCATCTATCTGCGCCTCACACCTCAAAAACTGCATAACAGGGCATCATGGGCTGCACTACTCCTCTGCACCCTCTGGATAATACCAGCGATCCTGATTCTCACCGTGGACTGTGGCCTGAAATCGCCCTTGAAAGGATCCAGTGGGCAGTGCGAGAACCTTGTACGTCTCCCTGATACCGAGGCAACCGGTACTGGTGCAAAACACATAGCTGACGCTTTCTTTCTTGAACCTAGGTCCCGAGATGGAAGTTCGTCGTCGCCCTAGACATCGTCACCGAACTGGTGCTCTTCGGGCTCGCCGTCCTCCTGCTAGCCGGCCTCTTCATGCCCTTGAAACAGAAGTTCACCATCGGATTCGCTTTCGTCTTCCGATTACCGTGAGTTGCACCATGCATCCCCAAACAGATGAAGTCCAAGCAATCATGCCCAAGCTCTAACCACCATCCCCTGGAGAACAGAATAATCACCTTCGCCGTCATGCACATCTACCACCTCAACAAAGACATTGGGTCGCATGACCCCACGCGCGACGCAATCCCGTCTCTCATCTGGGGCCAAGTGGAACTGCACTACGCCCTCGTCGCCTGCGGCGTCTTCTGCCTGCGCCCCTTCATGGCAGCCGTAAGCACAAACTACGGCACGGCCGGCGACAGCACGCTCGAAAGCACCCGCTACGCATACGGTCAGACTCAGAAGTCGTCTGGTTACCGCTCAAAGTCTGCCAGTGCAATGGGCTCCGGGGGCGGGACGCAGGTAGTCATTGGGAACGAGGCGGTGGCGTTTGGCGCGGCGCGCGAGGAGATGGATAGGATGAGTATGGATGGGGGACATGGGGGCGCGGGGTCCCATGGGCCCGATGACGATGTGATTGAGCTTGTGGATTGGGATCATGCGAGGCCGGGGAGTGATGGGACTCATGGGAGCGCGAGGATGATGATCCGGAAGGATGTGCAGATTAGTGTGGAGTATGATGGGGGAGCGCCGGATAGGGTCTTGCATCATGAGTCGGAGTACTGGGATCGGTATCTTGAGGCGCAGCGGCCTCGGACTGGAATGGAGAGATAGATCGATATCTTTATATAGCCTATGTAGACACGAGATTCCCAAATATACCATACTCATTAGAAGTCCAAACCCGGTACTCCGTACAACGCCATCCCTTTACCCGAACATGGCTTTAGACGGATTTCCGATATATTACAATTTACGACGGGCGCCTGAACGGATGCGCCTCAGTATTTCTATACCTTGTTAGCACTCATGACACCCAGAATAGCGGGTGGTTGAACTTACAGCACATATTCGTCCAGACTAATAAGATCCGGCTCGGAGAATATAAGGTAGAAGTATTTCAGAGTCTCCGCCAACCAGAAGCTCTCCATGTAGTCCAGCTGCTTCGGCTTCGCCTGCCGCACATCACTGATGGCTGCATGGGCGTATTCGGTCCGAGTGGCCTTCTCGATGTTCCTGAACATGCGCCACGCGGCATCCTGGTACTTCGTATCGCCTGTGATACGGTATATTATGAACACGGACTCGATTGCTTCGGGCCTGCGGACATGTCAGTCAGCAGTCCTTTAATAGAACCAAATGCGAGGGACTGGAATTACCTCAGCATATAGCGTGCATCGGCGATTTCAGCAACCCCTGGGACGAGGCCGAGTTTCTCGATGAGCATTTGAGCAGCCTCATCGGTGTCTGCGATGTTGGCGTGGTCTGGTGGCCGGGCGCGGACGTCTTCATACCACTTTTGCTCGTCCCACGGGCAATTTTCGGCATCGTCACAAGGACTGAGGTACATGATTTCAGGCATGATTCCGGAGGGCATGATATCGTACGCCCAGATGCAGCCGTCAGTCAGCTTCCGAGCAATCGTCAGCTCATCGGTCCGATTGAACACCTTGGCACCGATGCCTACTGTGCCCCCAAGGTAGCACTTGAGATGTTCTGCTTGCGCATCCACCTTCTTGCGATTGGCCTTTGTGCCAGCGTAGATGTTTCCTGAAAACAACACATCCGCGCCGTCCTTGGTCATGGGGCGAAAGAGCATCCGCTCCTTGATCGGTGGCATGGCAGATTCGTACATCCGTTGGTATTGCTGCGTCCGCCCTTCAAGGAGCATGTGCTCCTTGGGGAGGTATTCATAGGTGGAATCTGCCATTCCACCCACTGTATACCGGGGATCTGAGAACCGCAGGCTGCGAGCGTCAACCAACATGGGCCATAGGCCAGGCACCATGGTGTCTTTCTGGGCTGATTCAAGGTAATCTGTAATCCGTTGGATTGCGTCAAAGTACTTTTGATCACCGGTCAATTGGGACATCCGGGTAAACTCAAGGTTCAGAGAGCCCAGCTCCGCGAGTATAGTGTTCCCACTCGGATGTATGGTCTGCCCTGATGCGGATCTAACAGCCATTAGTACCGATGGTTTACTTAGTTGAATGATGCCCAAGTTTGCAAGTGAAAGGGGCATAGGGTAGAGCATCCTCACCTTGTCCAGTCCCACCGAGATTGGGGCATCCTATTCCTCGTGTCAAACGAGCCGTAGAGGAAGTCTGCAATCTCGGTCGCCTTCTTTATCAGAATGGGATATTTGCCCTCGGTAAGGTCGTGTGCACCAAGAAGACCCCCAAGGTATCGAATATTGGTCTCAAACACGTTGATCTGGATAGAGTCGGTGGTTGAGAAGTCGATATGTTCGAGTGCTTCCAGCGCATCCTCGAACTCGTCCATGAGTCCCATGATAATCAGGGTATCAAGAGAATCAACCAGGGTCGCCGCCCAGCCTGCAAAGGAAGTCCTGTACCCACCGCTCAGTGGTGACAGTTCATCCCGCAGCCAGGCATTGTCCTTGTAGCCCTTCCATGCATGTTTGAAGGCATCTTTCACTGCGTTCTGCTTTCTTCTCCGCCACATGCGAGCAAGCCATGATTCGGCGGGAAAGTCGTACTGGATCTGAGGAATCGGAGATGGGGAGGTAGTTGGCAACGAAACGTAATCGGAAATCGGATACTGCTCGGCATGCTTCGTCCAATGGATACGATCGTCGTCTTTCGCGGGTTCGGTCACGTCATGGATTGGATGTGAATGGTGCTCGACATAGGACCTCTCCGCGCCTGGCGGCAGGGTGGTGAAAACAAGATAGATGAGAAATGTGAGAATGAAGGTCGGCAAAGCATATCGTTTCTTTACCAGAAGCATGATGCTCGAGACAGTGTGTGAGTAGTTATAAATGTCAATTGCATTGAAGGAGGGGACAGCTGTGTACAGCTTGAGCTAGATCAATCATTGATCGATTGGCAACATGAACGAGAGTAATGCAGCAAGCTAATGCCAGCTGCTCAAAGCTTCTGCGGTGGGAATGTGAGAAGAATGAGAGTTGAAACTGGGGTGTCTCCAGTCTATCAAGGGCCCAAGGGGCATGGAGAAACAGGGCGATCTCGAAGGGATCAAGGTCAGTGCAGTGTCATGTCCAAAAGATCGTCACTGAGTCCACTTCTTAGTCTCCTCCCAGGAAGTTGGAGACCTGGAGCTCGTGATGGACAAATGATATGAAACAGCGTCTTCCAGTGTGGCAGTCTGGATTGCCATCATTCGCATACCGAGCGAAGCTGTCCCTTGCCATGCTTGTTAGTGTACAGCTATCTGAGACTGTGGCGGGATGGCCGAGTCTGGCCAGAGAAATAGGGGACTGGAATGCGTCAGGTAGAGCAGAGAAAAAGCACGAAGCATGAATCGATCTACCAGCGTTGCGTAAGCTGTGGTCCCTGAACCTGAGACGGGCGGTCCAGAGCGAAGCCCGGCTCCATCGCTTCTAATTTGGGGCTCAGCCTCTTCCCGCGTCTTGGCGATGAAGACAGGGATGGAGTCTCGACTCTTGACCTGAGCTGGAGCTATGGACCATGGTCTTACAGAGTTACTGTCTAGCGATTGAGATGCTTTATCTTTATCCAAGATGATAATGCCGAGGGCACCTAGAGGTACGATGATCTTGACGGAGCATAGACCCCAGAGTGGCCCCACAACAAAGCAAAAGCTCCGGAATGTTTGGCTGGTTTGCACTCTGGTCTCGGCCACGGTCCCGAGCTGCCAGCCACACCAGTCCACCGATGGATGGAAGGATAGATTCATAGAAGTCAATTGGGAGACAGCCATATTTTTATCTTACGCTGAAGCGTCACAGTCAGGCGTGCTGATCTGTCCTTAATACATGACATGTTATTCTGTTAAAACTTCCTGGTAGTTGCTTGAGCATCTTTGTTCTGAGGTCAGTTTTCAATACACACTCGTTACTTTGTGCCTCAGTTTCTAACTGTAGCGTAGGTCTAATTATCTTGCAAGATTGGATGGAAAGTGTTATCAAAACAAATTTGCCTACAGGGTTTAGTTATATCCGCTGAACCAGCATATCATTATCCCCAGCTCGAGTTGCATTGAACAATCTATATCCAGCAATATGCCTCTCTCAGGGTACACACTACCTCACTCTCTCTCACTTTGGCCTCCCAACTAACAAACCCAGTGTCTTCTTCATCCCCTCAAACCCAAACGCCGCCACAGCCCTAGGCACGGTAACAGAGCGCTTAACCTCCCTCTTCGCCGACGAGGCCACGCCCGTCTCACGATGGGCCTTGGAGCACAAACTAATGCGCGACACGCCCTCCTGTCTACCTCCCTCGGGGACCCAACGCCCAGCATTTCCGAAATTCATGCAGTTCCTCTCTCTAACATACTACCCCAACCACGGATTCATCTACACTTCCCAGCAGTCAGATAATGCTGGTACTGCACCAGACACGGCAGCTGCTACGCCATCCAGCTCACAGTCCACACAGGCGACGCCTGCCACAACGCCAATGGTCATGACGACGGTCCCGCTCTCATCAACCGGCGCACTCTATCAACATTTCTCATACGCCTGTCAACCTTTTTGGTGCCACAGGCACACGGTCACGGTGCCAAACGGGGTGGTCTACGAAATCGGTGACTTCAGAGTCCGTGTTGGCGATGTGCGGCAGACTCAACCTGCTGTACGGATGCGAGGGACAGTCGTGGAGATCGAATGGCGGGGCCCCTCGCTGTCTACCACGCTCTCGGGCTTGTACCAGTCCCAAAGACAGAAGAAGGCAGCAGCGCACAATCCGTATACATGGGGCAACGGCGACGAGGATGACGATGATTCCGGCATTGATATGGCGTTCCCTGATAGCGTGGAAGAGGCGGATATCGAGGCCGAGTATGCGGCTACTACGTCTCTGATCAGGGAGTTTTGGGCCAAGCTGGGGATTGAGGGGGCGAGGGAGGCTATCCTTGTACCGGATGTGGGGAAGGAGGTCAAGGAGCGGTTGCGGAAATTGAAGCAGCAGGGCAAGCAGGGTGTGGACAGGGTCGGACAAGATTCGAGTGGGCCGCAATTGGACGAAGACCCTGATCCGGATGCTGGTGTGGATGTGGCAAGACAGTTTATGGAGATCTTTAGATTTAACCGATGAGTAGCTTGGAATAAACAGTTGCTTTACTCCGTACTCGCATACTGGTGTTCCGGGTCTCCATTCTGGATGAAGCGTGGCCATCTTAAGTCTTGATCTTGGAGTCAGACTCGAGGTTCCGAGACATAGTCACCTGTCCATTGCCACTAACAAACCACGAATTACTTGACATAAGAGAAGAGACATCCCTGGCGAAGAGAAGGAATAACAGATACAGGCCAATTCCATGTAACAAACCCAACATAGAGAGGCTGGTAGGCGAATAATATTGTGATTTCCCAGCAGAAGTTTGTAATTTCAGCCTACCCAACTCTACGCATATCTCACTAACAGAAGGTTGAGAAACAAAAACAAAATAAAGGGGTAATCAGAAGTCAGAACAGAAGCTGTTGCAACCACCAGGTGCTGTATCCGCAATTAGATGGGCTACATTCAATGATATAACAACTAAGATGGGACATTTGGAAAGTGCCCACACCTTCTTCGCTAACGACAGACATCACAAGATAAGAAGCGTTTATTTTTGCATCATGAGTTGCACGAATTCGTTGTCTGCAGTTGATCAGTATCAAGTCTCTACTATCAGGCATAAGCGGGGCTCAACATACAGTCAATGCGGCCGTCACCATCCTGATCCGCCTCACGAATCATCTCGTCGACTTCGTCATCGGTGAGCTTCTCACCGATGGAGGTCATGACGTGACGCAGCTCAGCAGCGGAGATAAAACCATTGTTGTCGCGGTCAAAGACTTTGAACGCCTCTCGGATTTCCTCCTCGGAGTCGGTGTCCTTCATCTTTCTGGCCATCATGGTGAGGAACTCTATTTTCCAGTTAGAGCCCATTTTCTTCAACGCGGTGCATTGGGTGTTGCAAGTAAATCACGCACCTGGGAAGTCAATGGTGCCATTGTTGTCGGCGTCAACTTCGTTGATCATGTCCTGGAGTTCAGACTCCGAAGGGTTCTGGCCGAGCGAGCGCATGACGGTACCGAGTTCCTTGGTGGTGATTTGTCCTAGCGTCATTCGTTAAAATCAGTCGATATACAGACATAACACCAAAGCCGGATAAATGCGATCATGTTGTAGGGGGCAAATGCACTAACCATCGCCATCCTTGTCCTATAAATACGGAGTGATTAGTATATTCCAAGGAAATTCTCGTGCTGACGAGGAAGTAATCAATGCCACTTACAAACAGGGAGAAGGCCTCCTTGTACTCGGAGACTTGCTCTTCGGTCAGAGAGTCGGCCTAAAAGTGAAGCGTCAGCTCGTCTGCGCAGAATACCAGTACATCTGCCCCGCAAAGCGGGGAAGCGTTCGAACACAACGCCCGCCAGAAGGATAGGATAGAGCGTACCATTGTGATAGTAGTCGGTAAGAAGTTGCGAAAATTGAAAAAGGATGGGAGATGGAGCAGGAATGAGGAGAAATAACACGAGCGAGAGAGATGTTGGTGGAGATGGTGGGGGAGAGAGCGTTAAGGGGACTCTACAAATAAACCAGCAGCCACTGAGCTGGATGCCTGGCAAGGCGGTCGCTTAGTCCAAAACGTGACCCGCTCCCGGTCTTTCGTATCCGCGAAGGGCTGAAGGGCTGAATCTCAGCTCGGCTCTCACCAATACTTTTCGAACTGCTAAAGTCTTGTTGTTCTTGACTCAACACTAATGGTTATCTTATGCTGTGACGTGTTTCCTTGGCGAAGCCGTAATTTGGTGAAAAGCAATATCCGGCCTTGTACCGCTTGTTGAGCCGCCCCGAGCTCTAGACTGCCATCCACTGGTGGCCATCAAGACGCATATGCAATCTGGTCGAAACTCGATATGCACTCTTCATACCAGACTTTTACACCATTTGCCAGGTGAAACATTATCTGAATACTGCCTTGGACATCACTACCCCCGGCTGAAAGGTCAATCCTACCTGTCGGCGCTGTTGGTTGGTCGGCGGAAGCCAGCATGAACCATTGAGAGTCTGGGACGTCATCGATAACCTCTTGGCCCCTAGGCCATGCACACAATTCGGACTAAACAAGTGTCCGGCATCGAACCATAAATTCGCTTCGCACTTCTGGCTTGTATAAGCCACATGGAAAGCGATAAGAGGATAGTGGATCGACGGGCACCGCGGAGGAATCGGCCGCAATCATAGATTCTAGATTCTAGATATAGATTCACCGAACTCGGCTCCTTGATGCAGATTTCCTTTGCAGTTGTTTCGATCGGGTCCGCGCATAAGATTGCACCTCGTTTCTTGGCCTCTGAGCCTATCTAGAGGCAGAGAGGCCCGTATGAAGCTGCGGGCCAGGCACATTCCGGCCTAAACAGGACTAGCGCGGATCTCTCACGTGGGCTGTGAGCTGCCGATGTCCGTTGCTGCTGGCTGGATCGCCGTTACGTCGTGCTAGAATCTAAACCTCGAAACAGCTCAACTTCTCCTTCATTGGCTTCTTGAAATTGCGCAAGACTCTCATATACCCTAGACTCTTGCGGTTATCTTCGAAGGGCTATTTCATCTTTAATTTAAACAAACGATGCGCAGCATAGCATAAAGGACACTCGATAGAAGGATCCGGGGAAATCAACTCCCGTTAATCGTCCACCATGTGGCGGGACCGCACCAATCTGTACAGTGGCACTGCACTTGCGTATGCATCTTGCGCCAGTATATATGCTAACATCTGGGCTCTCACAGTTATATCTCCTACCGTCAATCATTTACACATCATCCTACGAAGAAGCCGCGCTATTTCGGAGCACCCAATGGCTTCTCCGATACAGCCTCACAATCTGAAGAAAGCCGGCGACTTATCTCCGAGTCCACAGGGATTGACGACGATGGTGATGCGATTATTGAGATGGACGTGCTACCGCCGCGCTGGGTCGATGTGCAAGACGATGTGACGGACCTACTCGCGGAGATAGCACAGAAGTCGGCACAGCTGGATAAGCTACACCACAAGCACCTATTGCCCGGATTTGGCGATGAGGAGATCCGGAAACAAGACGAGCGTGTTATTGAACGATATACCCAGGAGATCACCCGCGGCTTTCACGAGTGCCAGAAGCTTGTCAAGCGCATCGAAGTGATGGTACATGAGGCCAAACAACAAGGGGGGGTTAGTAGCGGGGACGAGACCATGGCGAAGAACATCCAGATCTCGCTCGCGTCTAGAGTACAAGAGGCCAGCGCTCAATTTAGGAAGAAGCAAAGCAACTATTTAAAGAGTGAGACAGTCAGGCTATCCCTCGGACTCGTACCAACAAGCTAACGTGTTTTCTGATAGAACTACGAGGACTCGAAGACACAGCGTCACAATTCGACCGATCCGCTACCCCAAGTCAAAACCCATACACAGACCCATCATTGATGGAGTCCGACGCCGATAAATCCTTTTCGCAAACCACCCTGATGCAGACAACACAGCGAATGACTGGCCAGAACGATGCCGCGATTCTACAACGAGAGCGAGAAATCAATGACATCGCCAAAGGAATCATCGAACTATCGGACATCTTCCGTGAACTACAGACTATGGTTATCGACCAAGGTACAATGTTGGATCGCATAGACTATAACGTGGAGAGGATGAACACGGATGTTCAAGCAGCCCAGAAGGAACTCAATGTGGTATGTCTACTCGAACGGCTCTGCTGGTCTCTATTTCGAGCTAAATAACGGAACTAATGAACTATGTAGGCTACTGGCTATCAACGACGAACCACAAAGCGCAAAATAATCCTTCTACTCATCCTTCTAGTGGCAGGCATGATAATCGTCCTCCTCGTCAAGCCGAAGAAACATGGATCCTCAGAACCTGCGCCGCCTCCATCCCCTCCGCCAGCTGCTCAGCCAGAGAATCCACCGCCTGGTCTGCGGCCGCGAGGTTTCGAAATCGCCTATAGACGCCCAGGATCCTCGTCGTTGACGCGAGTTGCTAGGAGTGAATGGGTCGACCCTGACATATGTCGATAACTTTTCGTCTATTCTAGAGATACCATACGATAGCATGCAAATATTACTATAATTCATGACCCGAGCGAGAAAGTTCTTCCTCGCGCTTCAGCTATTGACTAACCATAATATTCGAACGGCTTAGCAAACTGTGACGCAGGCTCGCTTTAAACAAGCGCCCAACAGCTGGGCACAATATTGGATAATCACCTCAGCAACTGCTCTCAGAATGCGTTCGAATGAAGACTATTGTGACACCAAGTTTGAAGAACGATGCTAGATCAAGAAACGGGCAATAGGTAAGCGCTATATGCCCTGTAAACCGACGGCTAACATTCAGAGTAATGTTGAAAGAAAATTAACCAGGATCCCGTATGTTTTAACAAATAAAAGATAAACTGTAAGGTACCTCAACTCTGAGCATTGCTCTCTTGGTTCAGCAGCTCCGCAACGTCCGCATCTAGATCCCCGCCCGCAAACTGAGCGTAGTCCTCTTCTCCGTGAGTGACTTTCCTTTTCTTGGTGTGGGATCCATTCACGTTTTCTACCCCGAGTTCTCCATAGGAAGGTTGGCGCAGCCCGCTTAGCCCAGGGATGGAAGCATCAGGTGTTTGGTCAAAAGCCAAAGAGAATCCGCCGATGGTCTGTGCTCCGTTTTCGGCATCCAAGGCTGTGTCTTGTGGCTGTTGATTCGGGGAGCCGATCGGAGTTATGGCTTCAACTGGAGGGGGCGTAAGCCCTTCGACCGCCGGACGAGAAGTGGCTTCGCCGCCTAGGCTAGTACCTCCCAAGTCCGCTGCTGGAGTATTCTCTGCGGACAGCCCTCGCATTATCGCATCCTCAACATCGCGCTTCTTCGCTTCGGTCTCTGCTCTCCTGTCCTGTAATTGGAGCGCCAGGGCCTCTTCTTGTGACAGGGCTGTACGATTGGTCTCAAGAAGTTTCTCTAACCCATCAATAAGGGCACGGCGTGACTTGATAACCTCTGACACCGAACTCTCAGCATTTGCCAGGCTTTTCAAAAGTGAACTGAGGCGAGCCGCATGTACAGGCGGGGTTGGCAATGGGGCATTCGGGTCGTTCATCTTATCGTATTCCACATTGGCAGTTGTGCCTGATGTACCAGATGCAACCGCCGCCTTCGATAGTGCTACCTGGAGCGGAACTAGCGGTTGCAACTCCGATGGAGTTGAACCCGACGGGCCCGAAAACAACGAACCGCCGAGCAGCGGTTTCTTGCCGGTAGAGCGCGATTTATCAATTTCTAAGTATGTGAGCATGTAGTTCACAACTAGATGGCCGGATTTGTCTTACCATCCACTCGAGCCTCAACGGCATCCTGAATTGGAGACTCGAAGATATTCCGTTGCCTCCAAACCTCGACCACACGTCTAATTTTCTGCTGGATATCATTTGATGATCCCTTGTATGCGGTTGCCACGGCTTCGGCGATGATCTGAATCGTGTTAGCACGGGCTTTCTCATCGGTGTCCATTCTATAAGTACTAACAGGCGAGAATGCAATAAGAAAGTCCTCCTTTCGCCGTGCCCTTGACTGCTGCGCAACCTCTGTTTTTTGTGTTAGTTTCAGATAGACAGCGATTTCCCGAACGGAGCGTACCGTTTGCGAGGTATATCAAGTTAAGGCGTTTTGCGGCAGGGGAATCGCGGAGTTTCTGGAGCCAGAGTTGTGCGGTACGTTCGGCGTGACGCCTAGAATTCAGTTCATATGTTGGTGAGTTGGCAGTAGGTGCATCTTCGACCGGATCATACCTGTGAAACATGACCCATTGCGCGACAGTGACAATGCCTTCCTGGGTCTCATTGAGCGCGGACAGCTTCGCCTTCACCGAGTCATCCGTATAAGCCATGTCGCTTTTAAGTTCCAGAGAGAAGTGAAGTAGCGTTTGCGCGGCCGACCGGCGATCAAGAATCAGATGAGCGTTTGGTACACTTCGTTTGCGCTGAACTGAACTACCCGTTGTCGCCGTGCTCGGAGATCAATTCAACTCTTTCAACACAGGACAAAGTTGTCGGAAGCTAGTGGCTATACAGGCTACCTAGGCCGTATCTATAGAGGAGATCAAGAGCGTTCGAGAACACTCACTTCTGACGTTTGGAGAGTTGATTAAGGAGCAACAATCCTAGCTCTCTGTTGCACCCAGGCCCGAGCTCATTCACCGCTTTCGTGGCAGAATCCCCGGCCTCAGCCAGTGTCTCCCTAACACTCTCCCCAAGAAGCCACCTGGAAACATCACTTTCTCATCATTTCTCGCTGATTGACCTCTCTGCCTTATATCCTAATATACAAGAAGATAGAATTGTGGTTCAATACAAGTTTCACTATGGCCGACCGCTTCCCTTCCTTGGAGGACTTCTCTGCGGGTTAGTTTACCCGCATCACTTGCATAGTGTCCCTGAGGCTAACAATGCACTATAGGGCAGACCGAAGCTATCGAAACCAACGGCACAGACGAGAACGACTTTCTAGCTCGTGAGCGAGCCCTCCTCGGCGACGATGCCGACCAATTCGCAACCGCCCAGGACGTCACTTCCGCAGATGTGAACAATGACGAACTACTGGGAGGTGCGGACGATGAAGCCGGCGCTGGACCGGAGATCTCGGGCTTTGAATCTTCATTCCCCGCCATTGACACACAAAACGAGGTATGCAGATAGTTTGGATTGATGGCGATAAATATTGGTTGGCATGCGTGTCTGATATCATATAGCAAGTTGCTCCTGGCGGCACAATCACCGGAACCGGTGCGCCTTTCCCGCCAACCGGCTATTCGAGCTACCAGGCTCCCGAGGAGGAGGCCGAACCTGTCAGGTATGTGGTCCCCAATTTCCATTTGACTGTCCAACGTTCGCCCCATGCCTATGACCCCCGCTAACTTTTCGTTCACTTTAAGGGAATGGCGCGAGAAGCGAGATGCGGACATCGCACGTCGGGCGGAACTCTCGAACGAGAAGAAGGAGGCGACTATAAAAAAGGCCCAGGAGGACATCGACGACTTCTACGTATCGTATAACAACAAGACGGACAAGCTTCGGGCTCAGACCGCCGCCGAGGCGGAGCAGTTCCTCGCAAACCGCGAAGACACATCGGCCGGAGGAACAAGCTGGGAGCGTATCGCGAAGCTCGTGGACGTGTCTGGAAAGGGCACCAGGGGCGGTGCGAACGGTTCAGGCAAGGAACGTTTCCGCGAGTTGCTGCTGAGTCTCAAGAAGGATGAGAAGGCGCCCGGTGCTAGCGGGGTTTGAACTTACTTTTTCTGCTGATTCCCTAAATTTCTGGCCTTTATCTTCGCCTCATGTACGTAAATAAGCCACTTGACTTTCTAGCTTGCATTACACCGTCTTACTACCTTCGATCTTGTTATTGGGACGATAGTTGGTCCAAAAAGCGCTGGAGTTGGTGGAACAAGGCACGGTGGTGATCAACTGACGTCCGGAGACATAATCGAAGCTTGCTTACATCAATAATTAATGCTTCATTCACCTCGGAGAATAGACAATACTATTTCCAATTCATGTACTATTGTGAGAACATATACCATAGAACAGCATGGGTTATACACTGCATGGCTCCATTACCAGCTTTGTACTTTCATTTCAATCCAGTTCAGTTATATCACCCCCAGGCTCTCCGACTTCCTCCACTTGCCTTTCCTTGCCCTCCGCTTCGATTTCCGCGAGTTTCTTCCGGCCTTCTTCTGTCGTAGCATCAACGATACCCTCCTCCAGGCTAAGCATGCCGCTTTCTCCGAGCTTCTCCACAACATCTTCTGCATCTGGGACGCTCATCTTGCCGAGGACTTTGTTGACCTCGTCCAATGATTCCGATGCAAGTGCCTTCTGCAGATCCTTGGAGAAAGACTCGAAGATTTTCCGCGCTTCGATCTCAATAGGCTCGTCGCTATCGGGCCGAGGAATGTTGATGGTAATCTTGGTGTTCGGGTCGACAGCGTGAAGCTGGATTTGCTCCACTCCAGCCGGATCGTTGGATGCAGAGCTATCCTTTGCGAGTTCGGCCGCACGGGTCTTGATTTTATTGTAGGTTTCGTTGACGTCGTTCCTGAACAAAGTGCCTGCCTGGTGCTCCCTTGTCGTAATACTAGTCGGGAATCCAGTCAATAATCACTCCATAAGCTAATTGGACCTGGACACTTACCGCTTGAAGAAAAGTGAGATTCCATCAGGACCAAGAGAGCGGCAGTATTGCAGCAAGAGACCTTGGTGCACACATTGGCGGGCATAGTCCTCTTTACCCTCCATTTGACTGTTGAACGCTTCAACCAAGAGGCCATCTGTCTCTTTCTCCGCAACAATACTCGGATTGTCTGATATGTATTGATGCAGAGCTCGGTAATCGTTCCGATCAATTTTGGCGAACTTCTTAGCCAATGGGCTGGCTTGTATGCTATCCGGGTCTTCAACATCACCATCGTCGTCATTGGCCTCCTGATCGGAAGGTCCTGGTGCTGCATTCGGGTTCAACAGTTCAACCGAGCTTGTTTTTCCTTTCGCTGGCGGCGCGGCCTTGGCTTTGGATACATGAGAAGTATCGAAGCCTGTGTGGATAGATTCACTTGTAATTTTGCTTCCCTCTTCCTTTTCGAGCTGATCCAGCTTTGTAAGAAGCTCCTTTTGTAACTCCTGCACCTTGTCCTTATGACCCTGTACCCCCTTGACATATGCTTGGAATAGGTTATCGGATTTCAAATCTTCGACCTCCTTCTTAACCTGATCCACCAGAGCGCTCATCATCTGCGAATACTTCGGCTGCTCCTTCTCCTGGGTATGGACACCTTCCGGGGGCGAAGGGGGTAGGTCTTCCGCTGGATTACTCGCTAACTCCATGAGTGTCGAAAAGATGACCTCCTCAGGACTGGATGATGATCCGTCTTTCTCTCTGAAGGATGTAAGGAGCTTCTCAATGCGTGAAAGCAGGCCGTCGTTGATAATGCGCTCATACTTTAGGGTTTGAATGTTGAGACGTCGTTGCTCTCGTTGCTGGTGAATCTGGGCCTGTTTGGCTCGGATGAAAGATCGTTTGTCGACATTGGGGTGTACTTCGATATCCGAGTCATCTGACAACTCAAGAGCGTCCCATTTGCTGTAGTCAAGCACCATCTTGAAGAGAACTATAAAAGGAGGGGTGGAAAGTGGGGTAAAAACAAACGGGTTCCAAGCTTAGCGATTGGAGCAAAAGTAAAGCTCGCAGCAGTATGACCAGGCTGATGTAACGCCGGTATTCCTTCAGCTATATCAATTCCGCAAGAACTGACAGAAAGCGTCAATAAGTAGACCCAGCGTCGAAAAGGCTCGATCGTTCTCGATCGGATTCCATGGAGGCTCATCGTGGGCGGTACGAAGCGGCAGAATTCGGGTCTCTCCGATCACTCCGATTCCGTTCCGTCACTCGGCGTTGCTGATGTATTTCGCAAGCTCATATCCTCCAACTTATCCTTTCCATTGCAAGCCGATAATTGCTCTTTACACAACTGCCATGCGCTCTCTACAATCGCTCCCTACTACCCAATGAGATATGGCATATAGTCGGCTCACTGTTATATCATACTGACCTAGCCGTTCGCTGCCCTTTCTCAAGTCCGTGATGCGCGGTGTCAGGTTACAGCCTACCTGGGCTGTAGGAGCTCGGCTGAGCCCACTGGTTGCGTCCAACGGGGGTATCTCGACGGGACTATGCTCCGGTATCAGTCTAGCTATTCATATTCGCGGCTTTCACAGTGCCTTCTTCCGGTCGGTCTCGAGCCTTTCCGGTTCGGCATACAATTGCAGATTACCTCACATTGACCGGAACCTTGGGCGAACAAACGTATCATTTCTGATAAACTGCAAATACTCGAACTCTCCTCTAACGATCTTGCAACAAACACGGCAATTCTCTTCCTCACGACGATTCCTAGACGCCAAATCATCCCCGCAGCCGACGAAGGCTTCGCGCGCGGAAAACAAGGGGAAAACGGATGAAGACAGTGACGAAGGCTTTGAGCTGTCAGAAAAGGCAGCGCAGGCTGCGCAAATAAATCTTCGTGCAAAGCTTAACAAGGATGGAGCCAGTGGGAAAAAGTCCGGCTTCTCGGAAGTATGGAGGCTTCTGCTCATCGCACGGCCCGAAGCAAAGAAACTCGGCGTCGCCTTTTTCTGCTTGCTCATATCTTCGGCAATCACCATGTCACTTCCATTCTCCATAGGCAAGATCATTGACGCGTCTACGAAAACATCTGAAAATGGTGAATTTCTGTTTGGATTAAGTCCTGTGATGTTCTACGGTGTTTTGGCCAGCATCCTCGCGTTTGGTGCCGCTGCGAACTATGGTCGTATCATCATCCTACGAATTGTTGGTGAACGCATTGTTGCCAGGACACGGTCCAAGCTTTTCCGCCAGACTTTTGTCCAGGATGCTGAGTTCTTTGACGCCAATCGTGTTGGTGATTTGATATCTCGTCTCAGCTCTGACACTATAATTGTCGGGAAAAGTATCACTCAGAACCTCTCAGATGGGCTACGCGCAGGCGTTAGTGGCGCAGTTGGCTTCGGTATGATGGCTTATGTTAGTCTCAAGCTATCCAGTATCCTGGCTTTGTTGCTTCCCCCGATTGGGCTGGGAGCAATCTTCTACGGAAGGGCTATCAGGAATCTCAGCCGTAAAATCCAGAGGAACCTTGGAACTCTGACGAAGATCGCGGAAGAGCGATTGGGAAATGTGAAAACAAGTCAGTCCTTTGCCGGCGAAGTCCTCGAGGTCAATCGATACAACACTCAAGTGCGAAAGATATTCGAACTCGGCAAAAAGGAGTCGCTGATTAGTGCCACGTTCTTCAGTTCTGTACGTGCTTGTTTCACTAATACAGGGAGTATGTACTGACAGTTTCATAGACCGGACTCATGGGTAACTTGACGATCTTGGCTCTACTTTATGTTGGCGGCGGCATGGTCAAATCTGGCGCTATCAGCATTGGAGAGCTAACCTCTTTCTTGATGTACACGGCTTATGCGGGCTCTAGCATGTTCGGATTATCTAGCTTCTACTCTGAGCTGATGAAAGGTGTTGGAGCAGCCAGTCGACTTTTTGAGCTACAAGACCGCCAGCCAACAATATCTCCAACCAAGGGCACCAAGGTCGTGACTGCTCGTGGCCCTATTCGTTTTGAGAACGTCACATTCAGCTACCCCACCAGACCGGCTGTTCCCATCTTTAGGGACCTCAACTTCGAGATTCCGCAAGGCACAAATGTCGCTATCGTTGGTCCTTCCGGTGGAGGAAAGTCCACCATTGCTTCGTTGCTCCTACGTTTCTACAGCCCTAGCGAGGGCCGTGTTTTGATCAACGGCAAGGACATCAAGGAGATGAACGCGAAGTCGCTTCGCAGAAAGATTGGCGTTGTTGCTCAGGAGCCTGTGCTCTTCTCTGGGACAATTGCTGAGAATATCTCTTATGGGAACCCACATTCGACCCGGTCCGAGATCGTGGCAGCGGCGAGAAAAGCAAACTGTCAATTCATTAGCGACTTCGTAAGTTCAACTGCATCCCCGTCTCTGCTCAGATACTAACAAACCCTTAGCCGGACGGCCTTGATACTCAGGTTGGGCCCCGCGGTGCTCAACTTTCTGGAGGGCAAAAGCAACGAATTGCCATTGCCCGGGCCCTGATTAAAGACCCCGATATCCTAATTCTCGACGAAGCAACTTCCGCCCTCGACGCGGAATCCGAGACACTGGTGAACAGCGCCCTTGCTGCACTTCTCCGCGGAAACAACACGACCATCAGTATCGCCCACAGACTCTCTACTATCAAACGGTCCGATTCGATCGTCGTCCTCGGTAGCGACGGGAGAGTCGCTGAACAAGGAACATATGAACAACTAAGCTCACGCCCTGACGGCGCCTTTACAAAACTCATGGAATGGCAATTAAGTGGTGGTGACTCTAAGCCACCAGTCAGCCCTTCTTTTGATCCTGAGGCCGAAGATAGGCCTTGGGAAGAACAACCCGAGGAAGATGGCGACGCGGAAAACAGTGGCAAGATTCAACAGCGATGAGCCCATCTTCAAGGTTGGTCTCGCATCAACCACCTTACAAATGCCCTTCAAACCTTTTTTTTTTTTTGGCTCTCGTTTTGCATCTATTCCACGGTTTCTATAGACCTTTTGCTCACACTCGTGCGCTTGAGCGCATGCTGTGATGATATACCTGTACATGACGCGCATTTAAAGTGGGGGGATATTTAGGCTTCACGGATTTGGGCCTAATTATCCGCCGTAATCGATATGATAGACATAATAGAAAAAACTCTTCTCTATCAAAGTGTTCTGTGTAGTCACTCGTTACCTGACAAGATGCTTCCTTGTAAACGTGACCTCTTGTCTTGGCGTCGGCCTTGCTTCCGCTGCTGCTTTACCCTCGACGTCACTCGAACAACTCTCCACTGAAGCTTGAGCGTCGACTTCCATGCCCTACTCGACCCTCCCGAGGTCATGATGATGGGCTGACTCTATTATACTTCCGTCCTCAGTGTGCTCTTTACAGAAGCGGGAGACCTGCTTTTGTTTGGCACAGCATGGATCGCATCCGACGATGGATCGCTCCTCCTACCGCGGAGTATGAGCCCATCCATGAGGAGCCTGCAGGTTACGGCGAAGATCTAGATACACCTCTCGGGGCATCACAGTCAAATCCGTCTTTCTCAAGGCCAGTATACTGGGTGTTCTTTATCTTAGGGGTTTCCATGCTATGGGCTTGGTATGTCTCCATGTCTGTCCCGTTTGTACCGGGGAAGGCTTGCTAATCACGTCGGGTTCCGTATAGGAATATGTTTCTGGCAGCTGCACCATTTTTTCACCAGCGATTTCAATCGGATGAATGGGCTACAACTCACTACCAGTCATCTATACTGACTGTATCGACGATCACCAATCTAGCTTCCGTGTTCATCCTCGCGAAGCTCCAGGAGTCAGCATCATATCCGAAGCGAATAATAGTATCGTTAATGATCAATATTGTCGTTTTCACTTTACTCGCTTTCTCTACTCTGTTGCTCAAGGATGCCTCGGTCTCGATATACTTTGGATTCGTGATGGTGATGGTGTTTGGGGCTAGCATGGCCACAGGAATCAACCAGAACGGAGTTTTCGCGTACGTCTCCGGATTTGGGAGGGAGGAATATACCCAGGCAATAATGAGCGGCCAAGGAGTAGCCGGTGTACTGCCGTCTCTAGCTCAAATGCTCTCCGGCCTTGCCCTGCCAGAACATGGTGACAAGCAGACACCAGAAGCGTCCTGGAAATCAGCCTTCGGGTGCTTCATGACGGCAACAGGCGTCTCATGCCTGACACTCGTCTCGTTTGTCTGGCTCACAAAGCAGCAGTCCCTGCACGTTATAGACGATCAGTCCCAATCATCCAGCGCGGATGACCCAACACCAACAAAGACCGCGAGTCTCTGGACTCTCTTCTCGAAGCTCCGCCTCTCCGCTATCTCAATCTACCTCTGCTTCACGATAACAATGATTTTCCCTGTATACACTTCTCAGATTGAGTCCGTTAACAACAACTCAACTACTTCGCGCCTCTTTCGAGCAGCCGCCTTCATCCCACTCGCGTTCTTTTTCTGGAACGCGGGCGACCTACTCGGCAGGACGCTGGTCATTAATCCACGCTACTCATTAGCCCACCGTCCTTGGGCTCTCTTTACCCTCGCCATCTGTCGCGTGGGATTCATCCCCCTCTATCTACTGTGTAATGTCGGCGGGCGGGGCGCCATAGTATCTAGCGACTTCTTCTATTTGTTCATTGTCCAGGGTCTGTTCGGGATAACGAACGGGTACCTGTCGAGTTGCTGTATGATGGGAGCAGGCTATTTTGTCTCCGCGGAGGAACGTGAACCTGCTGGTGGGTTTATGAGTCTCATGCTTGTTGCTGGTTTAGCGACGGGAAGCTTATTGAGTTTCCTTGCTTCTGGAGCATAAACAACCAAATTCGGGGATTTTCCACTTTGTTGCACTCATGATTCGAATAACTATACTGCTTTCTCATTCGACATTGCCTTATTCAAATATAGAAAGGCCTTGTGCGAAATGTATAGATGGAGTTTTGTTGTTTTCTTTCGGCACCCGTTCGGAAATATAGTCATCGTACCATACCATCAACAGCTGAGACCATCTAGTGGCTAAACATGCTAAGTCAGAACAATAACGTATGGGCAATACCGAGAGCCAAAAATATATTATTGTATGCAACCATCAAATGTGCTCCAACGCCATGCTAACCGCTAACCATCTATAAAATGCCAATGCAACGCAGAAAGACCTTCGAAAAGGTCATAAAATAAACACCCCGTATGCAGTCTAACTACGCTATTCCGCGGAAAAGAAGTCCCTCTCATCAAGCCACTGAGCATCGATAGCAAAGGCAACCAAATCAGCTGAACAGCACATATCATCATGTCCATGTTCGAGGTCCAGGAGTTCCAAAACCGCAACCAGCCTGTCCTCTAGCGTTTGCTTCAGGTCCGCTATCTTGGCATGGACATCTGAGCTACGGTTGATCTTACTGGGCGCGTCATGCTTCTTCTTGCTTGACTTGGTCGCCTTTTTGATCTCTTTGTTGGACGAGCATGGCGCGAGCGGTTGTCGCCGGTTATGAGTCGAGTTTTCTGGGGCTTCAGGTTTTCGATTTTTCAGCAGCATTTTGAGAAGAAAGCGCAGCCAAATCAGGTTTGTGCGTGGTGCATATTCTGCCCAGATACCGGGGATGTCGGGTGTTTTCTCGCTGTCGACGGGGTTGCCTTTGTATAGCTGGGCACGCATGCTATACGGACAATTAGCGCAATGTCCAAACTAGGGTTTCTGAGTTGGGAAGCCAAGCTACTCACTGTCGGTAGGTGTCCCTGAGCAGGGCATCGTCCTCGTCTTCGCCGATAGCATCGAAAATCTGCTTTTTATCAAGGTCCGAAGAGGTTATTTCCAGCAGCTCTGATGCCTCATCGTCAAGCGCTAACTCTGCACGTGAGAGCGAATAGTCAATAAGCGTTGTTTGGAGTGTGCTCAATCCAAAACCGCTTGAATATGATTGTCGCATGATCTCTGAGTCTGACGGTGGGTGCATGCCGCCATCTGGTCGCGTGCTTCGAATACAAACGTTGCCGAGGTGAAGGTCGCGGTGCTGTTCTAGTTAGATATAGCTCATGCAAGTGACAGAGTTGGGGTATTACCTCAAACAAAGCATATTCTTCAGCTCGGGCTAACGACATAGCAACCCCCCAAAATATATCGTAAACCTGGAAGATCGATGACCAAGAGAACTTTTCAAGCTCGCAGCCAGCATCGTCCATTTCGATGATTGCCCAGATTTGTGAGTCAGGATAGGCTCGTTTACTTGAAGGGTTAGGGTTGAGACAGTCGTCTTTCGTTTTCTTGTAGATGTCCCAGGCTTTCTGGAAGGCCGCTGGAAACCGGCCTTCGACAACGTGGATTTCCCTGAAGCGCGCGAACCCTGGTATGGGGTCCAGATATTTGAGCATTTTTACCTCCGCCACTATTTCCTCTATACTCGTAAACTTCTTAGAGCCAGGACCGCTTTGGGCTCGTAGAGGGACAACCTTGAAAACACCATCACCACACGCCTTAAGACGTGCCAGCTTGGATTTGGACATCTCCTTCTGACATACATCCTCCCTCAGCCGGAGCTTGTAGACCTCTCCGTATGAGCCTTCAGCCAATTTCACGACTTCCAGCATTTCCCCCGCTCGCGCTGCCCACGATTCGAACTTCTGGATGCCCTGTGCTGCTGCCGGAGACAATGTCTCGTCCAGGATAGATCGAACATAGGAGGTTGCTTTTTCATTTTGAACGTACTCAGACGATGGCCTTTGTAGCGGTTTGTTTTTTCTGGTGCTTTTCTTGCAGCTGTCCAGGACGGCGGAAGCCTCCCTAAGAGTTTCCTGCACGGGATCTTGAGCGTTTTTAGGGATGACCCTAGGGGTGACCCTCACTTCCACCATTGTCTGAAACCGCTTCTTGGGCACTGGGGTGACTTTGAGTTGTGAACGTCGAGTTGGAGCAGGCTCTGCTGGCGGCTTGAGTTTCGACATAGAGGTCTCATTGGTGGTAATCTCGCAAGCTTCGGATGCTGTCACTTCATGGATATTCTCTTTACGGTCTTTCAGGCCGTCTTTCAAAAATTTTCTTTCATCGATTTGAATGCTTGCGAGCTTGGTCTGGATAGCATTGACTGCATCGTGAACAACATCGGTATTCGCTATTTCCAACGGTTTTGCGGGGCTCCGTTCTTCGAATACAGCTCTAGGAGCGGCAGTTCGTCGCTTGCCGTATACCTTTCGCGTTCCGGGAGCGCGTGTGCTTGGTGCTCTGGTGGTGCGCCGGGGAGGAGTCTCCTCGATATGTATTGAGTGCACTGATGCCATGACCTTCTAGTCTCACAATGCACCCTAGAGCAGCCCTGATTCTTCAATTTTAGATTATTGTTCTAAGGTTAGAGCTAACAATGAGGGAGCTGTTTGGAGACTGTGGTAGGTGATCGGTAAGGTTCGCTCAATGGCGGCTGGTGTCTTGTGGTGCCCCGAAGATGATTTGATGCTGTTCTGTCCCTGACAGGTCGGTCGGAATGTTGACCTCTTTCGATAAAAGGACTAGTGCAGCGTTGCTGGGGTAGCTTGAGATTATGTAATACGTCCGCGGGAGTAGTCGAGCACGTGCCGTAGTTGAATGCTCTAAAAGACTATGGAATCAAACTGGAATCAAACACGAATTCGAGAAATTCTATGTTTTAAGGCGTATAATGATGAGGGATTGGATGGCAGCAGTATGTCTAGTTTTGAGGAATCTGGAAGATATTATTGGCCAGGGTCGTGATCTCGTCAACGTGTAGCCCCTTGAGAGCTTGAAGTATATCCTCCACAAGAGTCGGAGGAAGACCTTCTTTACGTCGAGAATAGATATCGATTCCAGCAGGTGTGAAGAGCGTCTTGGCAAAGTACGTGACAATCCACTGATTATTGTCATCTGCCTGGCCGAAACCAAGGCACTCCCAGTGCGAACTCGCAATCATCAACCAACCTTTGCCTCGCCAGTCCCAGGCACCTTGATTATCAGGGCTCGGTGTATCGACACCATGGACCGACTTTATCTTGTCTGATCCAACAGCTTGGTACCGGACCAGGTCGTCGATCTTAGCGATGCCCGAGGAGTCTGGGGCGAGTAGCTCGTAGGTAATGTTGACGTTGCGCTTGTCTTTCCAGAGTGGAAGACTGGAGTGGGTTACGTGCCAGGTACCTATGATGAAATCATTGCTGGGCGGGACGCATTTGCTCCCCTTGTGCGCGTGGATTTGTGGCAGTCCGATGTTTAGATGGGAAGCCATGGTACTGAAGATGAGGGGTGGATTATAGCGCCTAGATGGATATAGTGCTGGTGCTCCTCGTCCTAGCGGTCTCGACCACGCTCAGAGACCTCGAACGCCGGATCTAAAACACGATTAGTTTAGTCTACTCCATATGCATGAAATAATGAGACGGTAGAGATTATTGACAAGAGAAGCATACATGATAAAGCAGAGTAGTCTTCTAGGGTTCTGGAAGCGCGGAGCGTTCGGAGGAGTCCGGGCGAGTGTGGAGAGAAGTTATTCTGCCTGGGTCGATCTTGAATCATAAGATTGTACGGAGGCGCCTGGATGGTTGTGCTCCATCGGTTGTCTCCATAAATTATGAAGGCTCTGCACAGTGACGTCTTTCCGTCGCTCCGGCTTCATGACCGCGGACGAGAACATCGAAAGACACGATGGTCTCGCAGGTGCTGTGCTTGTGTAGTTACAGAGGAAATATCCAATAGTCCGTCTATTAATATTGACAGCGCCCCTGATAGAATAATGCCCGCTTGAGTAACGTAGAACGGCCTGTCGCGTCGATCACGCGAGTGTTGCCTCACATTGCTTGTGATCCTCGGATTCCTTTTCTTCCCGTCTTTTTCCCTTTTTCTGCTTATCGCCGCGCCCCCACAAGAGGAAGAAAGCCTCCCCTTCATTCTTCCCTTCTTAATTCCTTCCTCCTCATTCATCAAAGCCTCCAAGGCTGACTGTCGCCCATCCTTTCGATATCACCCAACGCTGCTGCTGTTGAGATACCTTTCTCGATGATCTGCGATGGCCTTCAACTTCAACTGGTCGCCGCTGACCGCGGACGCGAATTTTTACACTCGCGCCCAGGACCTTCTTACGGCGGCACTCAATAAGTCGCCAAAGCCTCCGATTATTGTCGACGATATCATCGTTACAGAACTCAATCTCGGCTCCATTCCGCCTGAGTTGGAAATATTGGAGGTCGGAGATTTGGCGGAAGATCGGTTTCGCGGCATCTTCAAGATGTCCTACACCGGAGACGCCTTTCTTACATTGAAAACTCGAGTTCAAGCGAACCCACTCAACACCTATCTTCTGACAAGGCCATCATTCGCGTCGCCGTTGCCGCTAGCTGCAGCGTGAGTAACCGATCACGCATTCATTGTCTCGCGCGCTGACTTTAGGGCTTCAATTAGGACACCCCTTACCATCCCTCTCCAAATCACCCTATCCGACTTCAAACTGTCCGGCTTCGTCGTTTTGGTATTCTCAAAGCAGAAAGGAATCACTGTGGTTTTCCGCAATGACCCCCTAGAGTCGCTCAAGGTCTCATCGACATTTGACTCGATCCCATTCGTCCGAGATTTTCTTCAGAAGGAAATAGAAGCGCAACTTCGAATACTGTTCATGGACGAGCTGCCTGCCATTATTCATCGCCTGTCACTCCGCTTATGGGTTCCGGAATATCGTGATGGAGAGGAACCGGAGACACAACCAACAGCCGCTAGTACCGAAGGCCCCGGTCAAGACCCTCTGGCCAGCCCTCCGCAGGATCCAGTGGACGCACTAGGCAATGCCCTAAACGAATCGGACATTGCGTCGCTCTCCCTCGAGTCCTCCGTCGAAACACATTCCTTGTTCTCGCAAAAAAACCTTTTACGACTTGGTGCCCTTACCGATTCCCAGCGGACGTTGTCGCTGTTTACACCTTCCATACGGGAGGTCGTATATCGCGCATGGACATCTCCGAGCGATGCCGGCGATGCTACTGCGGGCGTGATTTCCCCGGCCAGCCCTGCGCTTTCAAGGACCCATTCCCAGGCCGGCAACATGTCCTCGTTCCCAGATACCGCCAGTATGATATCGTCACAGACACGGTCCACAACTTCGACGCATAGCTTCAGCAGTTATGGCCTGAGCAGCGGAGCCAGCCGCTCCAAGGCGCATTCCAGGAAACGGAAGAAACGCGTTGTCGATCTGCGCCGTCCAAAGACAACCGACGATGCTGCAAGTGTTAGCGATGAGGGTGCTTTTACCGAGACTAGCAGTAGTGCTCCATCTGTCTACTCGGCACCCCTGCCCATCGTTAGGGAGCAACCCGATGATCCGGTAACACCGCCTTTGGTACCGGAGACTGGACTGCACCTCCCACCTGTTCCTGAACGGCACCGCCTGAGTATTTCTAGACCCGGGCTTCGTCGCGGAGCCGAAGCATTTGGGCAGTCTGGAGAACCCCAGTCTTCTTCTCTTCGTACATCTGAAGCAATTGACGTGGACGCGACTCCACGAGGAACGATGCGCTCTCACGTTGCCCCGGGACGGTACAATGAGAAGGCAGAGCCTGAAACGGCGCGACAATTACCTTCCACCATTCTTCCGTTTACCGACGAGAAAGCGAGCTCGAACCTTGTTGATCAAGCGTTGGTTGAGCGGCTAGCTGGAGAAATAGCGCGCCGCATGCGAGACGAGAAAATGTCGGGCTCGAGTTCGTGCACGCCGTTTTGGGATCGCCTGAATCATGAGGAGGCCCCGCCTCCGGCCTATGGCCACTGATGCTATATTGCATCCTGTATTATGTCCGAGCGCCCAGTCGCGCTGGCAGTATCTTTCGCTGCCATCCGCTCTTTACCCTTTCCTTCTCTCTTTCCCTCCAACCCCCGGCGGGTCCGGAGTATATAACGACTGATACGAAGTTAATTGTGCTTTTAATTGTTACATATGGTCGAGTTTGAGACCTCGGGTTTGGTTTGGAGCGTGTTAGATTTTTGAGGTCTGGGCTTGTACCGTTAAAATACTTGGCGTTGATTCTTCTTTTGCGGACTCGTTTTCTTTGCAGGATACCAATTCTCTCACTAATCCACCGACTTTCTTTCTGTTTATTCGCTTCAATCCGTCGCTTGTCGGGGGAATCCGATGGTTTAGCGTGGTGTAGCTTGCGACGGGCGAGCAACACGGAGGGCACTTTCTATATGGCCTGCATTGAAGGTTATTTCTGATGCATCATCGCAATATAGAATGAGTTCATCAGCTTCTACCGGTTCTCGTACTGCGTATCTCTGCTCGGTGATTTGATATCTCGATTAGTCTTGGCTATCTCGTCAAATGGTGGACTTGGAGCTCTGGGCTCCACTAAACTAGGCTCTTGCGGCGAACGTCAATTGATTATGCCACCCGAACCCAACACTTAACTTGCCCCCATCGCCCCGGGTTTCCTCTCGCTTCTTTCCTCTCCCCAGGCCACGTTTGCAGTTCCGTATCGCTCGACTGCCTCTGTTCGGGGCTATTATCTCTTCCCCGCGCTTTCTATCTCCTCGCAATGGCGGGAGTTCTCAAGAACGTTTTTGGCGGCGCTGAGCCTTCCAACTCGGCTGGACTAGAAGATGGTGGTCAGTCTTGCGCTCTTACATCGACCTCAAGGCTGCGATACAATTCCCCTTGCTGACTCCAATTTCTTTATCAGGTTTCGCCGACTTTGTCGAGGCGCCCGAGCCGTCTCCCGCTCCTATCATGAACACCCCATCGGCACCTTCGCTAGGCCAAAATGGTGTTGAACCCGTCGTGTATACGAAATGGTACCGGGTATGGGAGCGCACATCCCCGAAGGACTTCATGCAAGAGGCGATGGTAATGCCAATTATCCTGTTGATCGTCATCTTCCATTTCTGGGGTACCCGTAAGAACCGACGGCGTGCGACTGAATGGGCCGCGGCTCATGCCTCCGCTCTCCGAGACGAGTTCGCGGTAGTTGGATTTGATGGCATTCAGAAACCCGAAGAGTCCATTTCTGTGGAAATCTCGACTCCTCACTCGATTCTGAAGGAGAAGTCGCCCCAGGAGTTCTCCACCTACGCGACTGGCCGCCAGAACGTCGCTTTTCTTGATGTTGCGATCAAGATGCCCAAGCGCGCCAACCCGGTGACTTACTGGATGGACCAGGTGTTTGCTTTCTTCTTTGACAGCTGGCCGTCGCCCGAGGAGACCTTCGAGGCTACCGCTTACACTTTTGATGGTAAGGAGAAGGATCTTGTTCCGGTTCCAGGCAAGGATACCTCAGCCCTCAAGGTCAACAACTCGACCTACGACGGCTTCATCTTCGCAATTGTTCACAAGAGCCACATGCGTAATTTTCGCAACGATAGATACGATGCGTCCATTACCTTCACCCGGGATAACGCCAAGCTGCCCCAGTGGGTGACTGTTATGACCGAGAACGCCGAGATAACCGATACCCTCCTCACCCCGGAGCTCATCCAGGCCGTGGAGCAGGCCGGAAACAACTTCAAGTATTTGATTGTCACTGATCAGCCGGTCGACAAGCCCACCAAGTAAGTCTTCATTTCTCATCATAACGCTTAAGCTCCGTCTGACGATCTCCACAGGATCGAAGAAACTGCCCCCCGCAAGCGTGTCCAGCTCGTCGGATCTCTTTCCTCTTCTTCCTCGGGATATGCCTCTACCTTGCCGCTATTTACCCAATTCCTGCGGTTCCCTGACCGTCTTGTTAGCCTTGCTCATTTCCGCCCTGAGGTGATGCGCAAGATCCGGAACGTGCGTGAGGAGGAAATCAAGAAGCTGCGCCGCTTGGACGAACAGGAGAAGGCGGAAGAGCGTAAGTTGGCGGCCGAGAAGATCAAGAAGGAAGAGAGAGAGCGGGTACTTCGTGGCATGAACGCCGAAGAGCAGCGCAAGTACCTTGACCGTGAGCAGCAGAAGGAGCAAAGACGGTCTATGAAGAGGTACACCAAGCGCGCATAGACGCTTCTTGGGAACTGACAGAGTAGCGAGACGGATAATCTGGAGAAAAGTGTCCTCGGATAGTAATGCTGTATACCTTCATGTATAATGTATTGATATGCCCTTTGGAAGACGGGAAAGACCGAGCGGAGGAATGAGTGCAATTGTGGCTGCTGGGGTCAACAAGAGTTTATTATAATCTAAATTAAATCTACCATGTCACCATCCTTTATCAAGATCAAAATATAACGGGAATATCCGTTATCGAAGGTAGGATGGACGGACCCCAGGATGGACTGTTGATACCGAGCATGGTATTGTGTCACGTGATAGAGCCAGATTTTCCCTCCCGGAATCAACATTCTTTTTCAATTGCGCCTTTAATTGTTGATCGAACGAGAGCGTCAAGACCACACCTTTTTACACCTCACTCCCGCCTCAATCCCGCCGTTCTACTCTCCATCTCACCTTTACGATGTCCATCACTTCCCAGGCCGCAGCTCGATGCTGCAGACAGCTCGTCCGCCCATCCGCTTCCCTTCGCCTTTCCGCTACATATCAGCAGACAGTGAGCCGGAGGTGGCAGTCCACAGAGGCTGCTGCTGCCCCTGCCAACCCCAAGATCACGCAAATTGTCGACCAGATCAGCCAGTTGAACCTCTTAGAGACCGCCGACCTCGTCGCTAGCCTGAAGGTGAGCCCATCCCCACAGTCAACCGGCCAACCTTACATATCGCTATTCGCTTCTCCGGTTATTCTATACATGAGAGAATACGCCTCTACGCTTCATAACATCTCCGAAACTAATATTGCGTCTTATATAGTCCCGCCTTAACATCCCCGACCTCCCCGTCGGCGGCTTCGCCATGGCCCCCGGTGCCGGCCCCGGTGCCGCTGCCGCCGTCGAAGAAGAGGAGGCCGCCCCCCCCGCGCAGGAGAAGACTCTCTTCAACATCAAGCTGGAGTCTATTGACGCCGCCTCTAAGGCCAAGGTCATCAAGGAGGTCAAGACGCTTCTCGGCCTATCGCTCGTCGACAGCAAGAAGTTCGTTGAGTCTGTGCCAAAGGTTCTCAAGGAGAGTGTGCCCAAGGAGGAAGCTGAGAAGCTCATTGAGACGCTCAAGGCCGTCGGTGCCAAGGCTGTTATGGAATAAACAACCCGCAGGTCGATTGGATGAAGTACGTACTTGGGTGCTCTCGATGCTATGCATGCATGCTGTGACGAGTGTTCGCATTCGCCTTGGCCGTGTCCTGGGTTCTGTGTCGTGCTGCGTCTCTCCCGCTTCCTAGGTGGTTAGATGTGTTTTCTGTTTTCTGTCATATATCTGTGTCTCTTCTGAAGGTGTTTTGATAACTTGACCGGGGAGTGGGAGATAGGCAGCGAATGTATATTATAATCTACTTGTTTGGACCGTTTTGATCCGTGAGAGAGATGACGGATTCACTACTTCACGTACCCACTAACTTCAGGCTGCCGATGCTAATTTGAGCTTGGCCGGCGTCAGCGATGTACATCGCATCCGCGTTGCCATTACAGCATGAACAAGGTAGTAAGGACAATCAGTGAAAAGCCCTCAGAATCTTGCACCTCTTATCTCCATTTCATTTTGTCGTACATTAACTTTCTAGCTAGATGCGCGCGCATTAAACCTACTCATTCGTCAAAAGGCTCGCAGGCTCAATTGCTGCCGTCAGCCCACTATAAGAGGCCTAGTATCAATGTCTCATCCATATCGTGCTAACATGCTTTTGCCAACGGGACATGCAGTACTCTTGCATTGGATTACCAATTGCGCTAGAAGTTTTACTGTGCCGCTATCCATCTACAGTACTTATTGGTCAAGAGGACACATACTCGGTCCTTGGAGTATGCGAATAAAACTCGACCCCGGCCCGCTGGCATGCCGGCCATTCTGGGAACCGTTGATATAACTGCTTCTGCCTGAATATACGTATTCGGACCTCTTGCCCGTGCCCTGATTGGGATTCAGCAGGAATGACGCCCGGGTAATAAGTAGACTAGGGCACATTGTGTACATACGGTAAGTGTACATACGGTAAGTCGGTAACCGTACGATTGATCTAGCCAACTTGGTACTAGCGCGACTGTCAACATCTGTCAGATTTTAAGTGTCAACGAGCATCAGCAGCAGAATGATGGACCCAAAGAAATACTAGAATTGACAAACAAAAGTTTGACATTTCGTAGATTGATCTTGACAAGGGGTAGCTAACAGCGTGGTTCTAGTACCTAGCGCTGTACTCCGCGCACTCGGGTGTGATCATCCCATGCGGATATCTCCGACTTCTTTCTCTCCGCAACTCCAACTCTCTTCAAACTCAAGCAACAATGTCACGCACTCGCCCGCCAACCATCCGACGATGGAGCCAGCTGGATTGTTCGACTCTGCTCCTCACAAATCCCGTCCGTCCCTCGTTTCTTCCCGCAATTGAAGACCCTTCTCCGCGCAACAACCGCAACTCTCACTCTCGACCCTTCCACACCACTCCCTCCCGCAGCCGAGCCGCCCCATCCCCTTCAACTCGAAGAAAAGCCGCTGGATCAAATGCCCGGCCCAATGTCAAAGCTGCGTTTCCGGGCTACCAACTTCTTGATGCTTCGCCCAACTCGCCGGTGAACGCTGCGCTCAATGCCCGTCTGCAATTTGTCCAGGTTAACGGACTCAAACTCGCGAGTGAGATGCTGTTAGATGGAGTCATTGATAAGTCCATTACCCCGAGGAAGTTTAAGAGGATTGGAGCGGCCCTTTTGAAAAAAGCGACTGCTATGTCTCCATCCAAGGATGCTATTGTCGGCATTGCCAAAGGTATGATACTATTGCTGTTATCACCTTTCTCTCCATTTCTGGCCTGATTTAAACACCTTGATCTCTAGCTCCCTGACTGACCCGTGTCTCCTCTCGTGTTGTAGACGAAGGTGTGCCCGTAGATACCTTATACGACATCGGCCGCGAAGTCTTCCGGGGTGACAGCCAATTGAACAGTTGGCTGCAGGAGTCATGTATGCTTGCCGGTGTGCAGATGGCAAGTCTGCTCACCGCAGCCCGGCAACTCAGAATGGCGCATGGAAACAAAAATGTCTACGATGCGGAGAATATTAGGGAGCCGCAACTCACACCTTCCATTGCTCGCGTTCAAAGTCTCGCTACCCAATCCAAAAGCGATGCAGACGGGCAGGACAACCGTGATCCGCGGGCTATGCTTCTCTATGCCAAATTTCTAGGTCTAACAGGCCAATACCGGCAAGGGATCGATCTCGTTCACGATGTGTTACGAATCATTGAACCAACACAGATTCCACCAACCATTAATGAGAGCCTTACCCTTAACGGAGTCATTGAACCGCCGTGGGAATTGTATCTGTGGCTGCTACGTGAGGATAAGAAAGTCCGAGTTTCACCAGCTGCAGTCAACGAAACAAATAGCCCATATGACAAGGACGGACTAATGACTGTTCGTCTCGGGGCGATGGATTACCAGGACCCCATTGCAATGATGCGCTTCGCAGAGCACTTCAAGGCGCTCCGCAAAATGCAGAGTTATGAAAAGCTCATGGGGAGGGCAGCTTCGGCTGGAAACAAAGACGCCTGTCGGAAACTAGCCAATTACTACTATCTCATCTCGGTGGGATTAGAATCGCGACCTGGGGAGCGCCGGCAAACAACAAAGTCCCCCAAAAGGAAAGACTTTGGCATAATAGAAGCCAAACAACCTAAAGGCTTCTTTGCCACATTATTATCATACTTTGCACCGCGCTCTTGTCGCGAATACCGCTTGATGGCTATCGAATGGTATCGCGTTGCGTGGGCAGAGAATTGTGTAAGATCTGGCCTGCACCTTGCTTGCCTGCTTTCACAGGAGGGTGACAAGGAGACAGCAGAAACAATATTGCACAAAATCCTAGAGTTGCCGTTTGAGGATGGTATCACGTCACTACGCAACATGGCACAACGTTGTCTCGATCGTACTATAGTTGGGGGATTAGATGGGCTGAAAGTGTCATGGCTTGATACGTGACGCATGGTCAACTCCCCGTCCTTGGTGCCTGCAGCAAACAGGGCTACTAAACACGCAGTTCTGCAGATTACTGTGCGAACGGTTTTGTTTATTTATTCTCTGATCAAATTTAGCATGGGTTAGGAAACCCGCAGTGTCCGAAATGATATATCCCTAATGCCATTCATTAGCACCTCATTGACTCGTTCCGTGATAAATGTCCCATTGAAAAGATACCACTCTACCCCCAGACCAAAGACACTGTTTTCAACATGCTTGTTCAAGCTGAGCCCTCGAAGCCCCCTTGGCAACCCCAACCCTCCTCCCCTTCCCCATCCCCTGACCTCTTGTCTTCAACTCAACAAACCCCAACTCTTTCAACCGCAGCGTCAGGAGCGACGAGTCCCGCATCCCGGGGAAGTCTTTCGCCGGGTAGACGCGGAACGGATCAGACCAGACCTCGGCGAGAATGGGCATGGACTGCCCTGTATCCTCAATGGCGCCCCAATGCATGAGTCTGGATCGGAGGCGGTACAGGCCCGCGGTGCGCACAGAAAGATCAGAGAATACAAAGAAGGACGCGGGCGGGGTCAAAAGGGACCCGGTGCGTGGTTTACGCGTTAGAGCTCGAGGACTGGTGCTGTAGTCGTCGGTGCTGGAGGGGTGCGCTGGCGCGGAGTTAGGATCCGGCTCCTCGTCGACGTAGAAGGGGGAGGCGAAGGCTTTTCCGGAGAGGAGCGGGGTGGAATTGCCAGGGGCGTTGCTGTCTTCCATGTTGATGCCGATATTTGGATTTGAGGGGCCGGCGCTTGAGCCTGGCCCTGGCAGGTAGGGGGGTTCCTGGACGGGGTATAGGAGGCATCCAACGGTGAATCTTGGATCTTGAAGGATTGATCGGTCTTCCTTGGAGTCCGGATTGAAGTCTGTCAGGAGCAATTGGATGATTGGGGGAGGGTCAACGGGTCGTCGGTCTCTGTCACCGGCACCGCAGGCCCGTGCGGCTATGGGCTGTTGTCTGATGTAGAGACGGTAGCGGGATGAAGGGCTTGCGCGCCGTGGTGGAGGGGATGGCGGCGGCGAATGGTGAAGTAAATTCTCAAATCCAGATGGCATGCTGGCGGTCACATGTCGTTGAGGGACCGATACATGTTGCTGATACCCTGATAGAGAAGGTATTGTTGGATAGATAGGGCTTCTGTCGGAACGGACAGGGCTTGGAAAGGTTGTAGAAGAACTGCTATATCTGAGTACCGCATGTTAGCTTCAGGTTTCATCAAAGTTTAAGACAGCGTTATGTCATTGCTAACCCATCTCATTGGAGAATAATGGAATGAAATGGAAGTATAAAGACCGTCATAGTCCCTTTCGGGGGTTTTGGCCAATGTCATTATGAGAGGGGGCATTTACTGCGAGTCCACATCAGCAGCCCGGGCAGCAGAGCCAACAGAACCGCGGCTATGACTTGAAACATCATAGTGTGGACCTAAGAGCCCTGCACTTTCCCCGTTCCTCGACGTGCCTGGCCGCTGGATGCTATACTGCGCCAGAGAGCATGTTGTCGTTGGAAGAGGCATATACTTGGGATCACTTCTGCTATCCAGTGCCCGGCTAGGTATCGGAACCCCGTGTATCGGAAGCCTGGGATAGCTTGCACTTTGCATTTTTATAGGCTCGTGGCTTTGACTGATAGGCAGGAGGAAACGAGGTGGCTCCTGTGTCAGGTATGGAGGGTTTGGGACTGGAGTCTGCCTTCGGTGGGTTTCATCGGAACGGTGGTTTCTGACATCGGTATGCCTGCCATCGGGAATATATATCCATTGTTGGAACGGCGCCCCCGACATCTGGCGAGAACTTGTTTCACAGGTATAAATGTCGTTTCCTGCAACCACCACAGATTTCTGCCGGCGTTGAAACAACTGGGTGGTTTACAACCCCATGTAGGTAGTCATCAAGGATCAAGAAGCGGTCAATGAGAGATAGAATCATTCACGGAAAGGGATGAGCTGGTCACTTGAAGGATCGGTCAACAAGGACCAACGGCGGCAAGGGTACAGGCAACACAAAAGCTGATGATGCCTGCCCCCGCGGAGAAATAGGTATTAAGGTGCTATGCCCTGTTTTGGCAGCCCAATCTCGATAAGGACATATTTCAACCGGCGCAATAGTTCTAACCAGGGGTAAGGATGAGCGTGATATGCATTTGTTGGTCCTTTCTCAACGGTGCCTCGATCACCAACCGATTGTCGCGCACGAGATATCAAGAATGGAGAAAGTGTACGCCCGTAGAGAAGGGCGGCGGAATAGCAGATAGAGCTAAAAATTGAACAAGATACAAAGCCTAAGTGTGAATTAGATGGATGATTTTGGGCGCGCCGGCGTGGTCCTAGAAGGAAATGGGACGCAGTGACGAGCTATCATATCCGACCGCAGTTAGTCTCCACAGCTGTGGCCATGTACGGAGTAGTCATGTACGCCATGCATAAAAAGAAAGAATGAGAGGCGGATCTGGGGAAAAACAAGGACAGGGTCGAATGCCTGAAAGTATTAGCAAGGTGTGTGCGTGTCCAGCTGCGTATGTGTGTGGCATTGCCATTAGCCCACATATAGTCAGCATTTTGTATATTCGTGGCCCATAGGCAACCTCTCAAGCCTGCCAGCCTGCTGTCAGTGATAGCCAAGTATACGGGGACTGATACCACCGTATGCACCTGGGGCATCGCACATATGCTACTAAGATTGGCTTAGCTTGACTGTCGGTCGTGAATAGGTTCAGAACTCTCTCTTCGGAGGCCGCCGACATTCATCATTATGCAGGTTTGTATGGTTGACGCTCGCGATATCAGTCCCACAAGGTAATCTAGCGAAGAATGATGCAATGTTAGGGAAACATGCGTAGGTCTAGCGGTGATAGTGCGCGTCCCGTATAACCTGGTTGCAGCAGTACGCTCAAATCTGCTATAACGGCCAATACATGCCCATGAAGCAAACGTGTTTTTTAGGTTCATTGGATGTTGTCACCTCAGCCTGTGTTGCATACGGAGGCTGCTAGTGTACCACGCTTGCACATGTCCCAGGGCAGTGATTCGCCGTTGTTTTTGCTCGAAGCCTAAGTGACTGATCAACCAGACGAGGGTCCAGAAGCAGGGGTCGGAGGACTAGTTAGCTTGGGAAAAAGCAATGTGAGAAGGGTGGGCAACTGGGCGATTACTCCGGAGTAGGATGGCTGGAGAAACTGTCAGCTTGTAAGACGCCGAGTTAGTAATGTATATCGACCATCGAAGGAGTGCACGGATCACTCTGACTACTGTGGCATCAGATCCACCAAGTACCAAGCAAACCTATTCTGTAGGTCGTGGATGGATCTTCAAGGCTACCAGCAGGCGGCCCGAAGGATAGTGGCAAGTTGCCGATCCTGGAATGGCCAACTGTCATACTCTGGGCCATATCATGCAGATACTCGTAGATAACTTGACAGATATATGAACGGTGCGCTTATCGTGTCCGGCATGGACAAGTCCTACAGCCAATACCTACTCCGTAGAAATGCTTGACCGGGGGTTAGCTCTCTGACCGCAAGGTGACTCAGTAACCCGGTTCACAGACACCCTCCATGTTAGGAGAACCCCGAAGAATGCCCTGATACGGTGCACCATTCGCATATCACTCAACTGGGCTCAAGTTAAGCCTTGGCTCAAGGAAGGCGCACCCCACATACGGAGTAGATTTGATTCTAGACTCTCATAGAGTCATAGTGTTGTTCAAGGGGCGCGCCACCAGACAAGGCTGTAAGCCCACGGAATCTAATCCAGCTGATGTTGCACAATCCATCCCCCCGCATGCATGCATAAACTCCCTTATTGTTATGCTCCATTATTGTCAGTAGCGACTCTGGTTTGCAGGAAGAGACACCCGGGAGGCGCCTATGGACTGGTCCGAATCAAGGTGGATCGCGTGGAGAGCCAATCTCAGATAGGCGCGGTTCAACATGGATGATCTCTTCATAAATATGAGTAGACGAAGATTGGCTGGGTCGGAGGTACGCCGCCGGATCGTTAAGTGATGCATCAAAAGTGTGTACGGAGTTTCCGCTGAGGGCGTTATCATGCTAGGTATGGTGGACATCGTACGGAGAAAGAAGGCCGCCATGCATTAGCACCAACAGAACCTTCACTCGCATTTGTTGGCAGGGCATGCAAGTTTGCTTTGCTAGCTGATGTATCATTTTGGACAACGAAGGTCGATTCGAGGGTTTCGTAACTTTCGTTTCATACCACAGCTGAGCCTTGAGTGGTCAATGGGTAACGGACGCCTTCAAGCCTCAACCTTTCCTTCCAATACGTCGTTTCGCCGCTAATAGTGGTTCAGCCGATACCCGGTACCCGAGAAAGGTTGACTCGTTCAACGTTGAGTTACGGGTGGCACTGGTAGGCTGGAGGGGAAAGTTCAAGCCGCGTTCCCGGAATATGGGGGTGGGCCCTGCGGATGAGGCACAATGCTCTCCAATTCTCCATCGGCTCTCAGCAAGAGTTCTTGGACTGCATAGACTTTGGTGCCCGTTGTCAGTTCCCATAGCCAATCACGATTCAGTCTCTGGACATCCGAAGACAACCTTAAATACGATATGAGTTTTGCCGAAGATTTTGCGGTTGTCTTGGAAGGGGAGTCAAAAAGGGTAACGCCCGATGTCTCCAACATAGATTCAGGCTCCGGTTCACTACTCCGTACTAGCGAGCTAGCTTATCCAATTTAGCGATGAAGCAATACCTGAGTCTTGGCTCTTAAGACATTCAGTTCAGCTCGGGGGCCCATCGCTAGGCATTTGTCATTCGCTAGTCTTTGACGATCTGGCACCTGTCAGTAGACTCAGTACTGTCACTCTGTCAGCTTGAACAACGATCGAAGCTAGTCAAAAATGCAAGAAACTAACTCAATAGAGCTTTTGCCATAGTCTATAGAGGGAAGACGCAATGTCAATCCTTTTGCTGCGCAGAGGTCTGAAGGGAGCTACTGTTGCAAAGGGAAGGTCCAAGATGAGGTTGGCAAATGAAAAACCTTTGGTGACTGGTCAAGTGACTCGACCCCATAACCTGCAGAGCAGCTCCTTCCTGCAACAATGCAACATTGTGAGATGGTCAAAAGCCTATTTACATCAATTGCATCTATGTATACGCCAGGAATCTACATTCTTTCTCTACCCTCACGCAGCAGCAAGCGCCTCCTCCAAGTTCATCAAGCTCACAGTGACCTTATTCTCTTCTCCAAGAAGCACACCGGCGCCGTGCAACAGCACGAACCGGGGATCCTCCTTGAGTATACGCAGATTTCTGGTGTAACTGTGTGGTTCAGGAGTAGCCACCTCTGTCCACTCACCCTCACCTAGCGCCTGGTTCACGAAGATGGAGTCCTGTGTGCCGGAGCTAACCACAATTGTCCCGTTCTTTCCTCCCCATGGGGTCCACGTCACATATGGAGAAGAGGTGGGGATTGTACCGCTCGACACAATCAGTTCGTGGTGTTCCGCGTTGATGAAGCCCTCCGGGTCGGCACTGATGCGGTAGTATAGGGGGAATGAGTAGCTGGACGTGTTGAAGAACGAGCCGTATTCGTAAATGTAGAAGTATTTACCGTTGGGGAGCTTTTCGAGTCAGCCAAGGAAGGTGTAGAAGCGAAAAGGAGCATACCTTAGTCACCACAGGCATTCCAGGTCTGTCGGTATAGGTAGGGTAGGCGCTAGCATATACATGTCAGTAAGCCTTGGTAGACAAAGACTAAGAAGGTAACCTTACACATCGTCAACGGCGGGTCCCCAGTTGATAAGGTCGTCAGTGACCTGGTGGGACAGCTTCTGGCCGTGGGTTTCATTGGCTCTCTGGTCGGCGTAAAAGGCGATCAATTTACCCTTGCTGGAACATCAGACCGCAATTAGAGACGAGAGCTAATTTTCGAGAAGTTCAAGTCAATGCTTACTGCGCCAGCAGGAAGGGCTCCCAAACAGGAGTCAAACCGTTGTTAGGAATAGCTTCACCACCCGCAGCAATGTGGCTCAAGAACTTCCAGGTGTGCCCCTGGTCCTGCGATGCATAAAGGTCAATCTGAGTAGAGCTGAGGTCGGTTGGAATGCTGCTCCCTGCCAGAAGAAGGGTTCCGGCACGGAAGCGACCAATGCGCTCTGGAAGGTAGTAAAGGAACGGTTGGTATCGCAGACCTAAGCCGTTGGCTGTATCGTGGACTCGGGAGATCTCCGTCCAGGTCTCACCATAATCAGAGGAACGGTAGATTGGGAAATAGACCGCTGGGGGTTCGGGCGAGTAGTTCTCCCAGGTCGCTAATATGTCACCATTGGGAAGTTGCTCGTTGCGGGCATAAAGAGTGCGTGGGATAGTATAGTTGCTTGGAGGGTCGAAGATGACGACGTTGGAGTAGGGTTCTGGCCGCTTTGATCCGCGATGGGCAGACGCTGCAGTTATCGCCGCGACAAATGGAAGGAGACGGAGCAGCTGCATTATGACACAGTAGCTTTATTATCCAATTGCTGGTCCAATTGAAAGCAGTTCAACGACCAGGTACAGGCGGCCGACGCCCTTATATAGTCCGCAGCTCCTCCGAGGTTTTATGGATAGCTCCATCCCGCCGGAGTTACAACAAGTGGAGTTTTGCAGGGGTAAGCTGTTCGATTGATGACGGAGACCTTGGTTTTTCGGCATCATATGAGCTTCGTGGCATGCTCATCCGGATTCTAGGTTCAAGCAAGGCACCATTGAATTCGTATCGCTATTTTACCCGATTGAGAAGACCCAGTCTCGTCGTCGTCAGGCCCGTAATTGCAGAGAAAGATGGCGAGATCGGCAATCCCGTCATTTGGTCTGGGGAAAGTGCGGAGGAACCGAGTCGAGGCCAGGTCTTGTCCCGGTGGCGTTTCCATCAATCACGGATGATTCCTAGCAAGTCCATCACGACACTCACGTTCTTCATGAGCATCTGCGTCCTGCCTTCAAGCAACGTTTGCAGTCTGCGCGGCACGACTGTCGGGTTTCTGTCATGCGAGATTCGGTCCAATCATGCTGTGACGAGTTCACGATGCGAAGCGGAACTGCCCCGCGGAAGCAACAGAAAGGCTGATGCCGGGACAGTCAAGATTGAGGTCTTGTGGTGTGACTTGTCAATGAACGGATCCTTCAGACAGTCCCTCTCGCTCCGGGAGAATCAAAGTCCGCGATCGGTCCTTGAGCTGGGAGAAGATGTTCTCGGGTACGCTTTTCCGGAATGAAGCTGGAGGAGAAGATGGTGGGTAAAGATAGGAGATCTGGGAGCGTTATCTCCTACCACACTACCCTACTACTTGGACGATCAATGAGGGGCACCTTAAATACACTGGCCTCAACAATGTGATCTCCCCTTTTGCTCTCATAATGTGAGAGACTACCTGGAATACGCAGAATCATACTGCACCATGGCCGAAATCCCAAAAGTCCAGACAGTGGCACTCGTGCGTGAAATTGGCGGTCCTGTCGAGTTTCCCACTGACTATCCTGTTCCTACCCCTGGAAACAACGAGGTATTGGCTAAAATCCTCTACACTGGAGTGTGCTTGAGCGGTAAGCTTAGCGATCTTTCGTTCAAGACGCACCGGCACGAAGAAGCAAAGCTGGCTTACAACATCCTCCGCAGATCTTCACACGAAAGATGCTGTAGCCGCGGGCCCCGACGGTATTCCGATCACAAGGTTCAAATTGCCTCACATTGGCGGCCATGAAGGGGTCGGTCGCATCGTAGGGCTTGGCCCAGGTTGCGGGTCAGATCTGAGTTTGGGGACTCTAGTCGGTATTCGCTTCGCCAGTCGAGTCTGCAGACGATGCGAGTATTGTCTGGCCGGAACAGAACAATACTGTCTGAAAGGCACGAATCATCTTCATCACGAGGACGGCAGTTTCCAGGAGTATATTGCGCTGGATGCAGACTATTTGACCATTCTCCCTGATGATGTCGATCCCAAGGTCATGGCACCGGTGCTCTGTGCTGGAATCACTGCATACAAGGTGAGTCAATTGGTTCAAGTAAGCCGCCAATCACTCAGCTAATAACATCTCAGGGAGTCTTAGGAGCTAATATCAGGGCTGGGCACTGGCTTGCGGTTATTGGGGCTGGAGGAGGCCTGGGCCACATGGCAGGTAAGCTTTTTTCTACGAAGCGGGATACCTAGCCCTAACTGACGATCTGTACAACAGTCCAGTACGCCAAAGTGCTCGGAGCCCAAGTAATCGGCATCGACGCCCCCGACAAACGCGACTTCGTCCTCGGCCTCGGCGCCACCGAGTTTGTCGACTTCGTCAATACAGACCCCGTCCAGCGCGTCCGTGAAATTACAGGCCTAGGTGCACATTCCGCCGTCGTAACAGCCGGGAGCACAAAGGCTTTCTCTCATGCGTGCGAAATGCTGCGTACTGGAGGCACACTCAGCTGCGTTGGAATGCCGCCTGGGACTGCAAAGTTTGAAACACCGATTTGCGCGATCGTCATCAAGGCCTTAAAGATTGTCGGGAGTGTCGTGGGTTCGATGAGTGAGCTGATGGAGGCCGTGGAGTTGACCCGGCGGGGGTTGGTGAGGCCGCAGATCCAGGTTCGGCCGTTTAAAGATCTGCCGCATGTGTATGAGGAGATGGAGAAGGGTACTTTGAAAGGCAGAATTGTGCTAGAAGTTAGTAGCAGCTAAACATTCGGCTGTACCTGAGCCATGCAGCTCGGGACGGACGACGTCACTATCAGACTCCACTACCTATGCCGAGGAGCTCCAGGTAGCACTAAGCTCCAATTCAACTCACACAACCTTTTCCCCTTCCTCGATCTATTCTTCCTCAACAATCACCTACCTCTCAGAGCCAGGGCATACACACTCAGCCAAAATGGAAGACAAACCCCTGCCCCCCGCAAGCACCGACGTAAGCCTCACACCCTACCAACCTCACCAACATGAACGAGAACAAACCCACTAACCCGATCCCCTCAACCAACAGCCCCGCGACCTCGCCGCCCAAGAATCCAGCCCCTCAACCCTCTTCAAAACCTTCACCTCAACAACAGCCTGGAATCTCGGCCTCGCGCTCCGCACCCGAATCCTCTCCCTCCCACCCAGCCAGCGCAAACCCGCCCTGATCTCCATCTCACTGGGGAGCACAAACAGCGCAACCGGAACCCCGCACATCATCTTCCAATGCGCGACGGAGCCGGGGACCGTACCGGACAACGACATGTGGGTGCGGCGGAAGCGCAATACCGTTGAGCGGTGGGGGGTGTCGAGCTGGTTGATGCGGCGGAAGATCATTGCGGGGTTGGAGGAGGGTAGTCCGGTTGGGGTTGAGGAGGCGTTTGTGCGGAAGTATGCGCTGGGGAGTTCGAGTGGGGGGAGGAATGCGGATGATTATGCGGTGCATGGGGGTGGGTTCCCTGTTAGGGTGAAGGGGGTTGATGGGGTTGTTGGAGTGGTTGTTGTGAGTGGGTTGAAGCAGGAGGATGATCATCAGGTTATTGTTGAGACTGTCAGGGAGTTTATTGAGCAAGGCAATAATTAGATGGTTTACAGACTACTTGGAAGAAGTGAAATTTGAAATCATGTATTTAGGTATCATGTGTCCTATCTCATATGAAGGATAGGTTGCTGGTCTCTAAGGCCAAGCGGGTAAAAAAGAAACGTCTTAATAGTGAAAAAACAAACTCCAGAAACCCTCTAAGGTATTTTACAATTCGTCATGGCCGTAGTCGTCATCGTCCTCCTCGGTGGGGGGAGCGGAGCCGTACAGCTTGCTGGTGATGGGGTAAGCCACGTTAGACAGCTGTTCCTTCTGCTCCTCAAAGTCCTCGGTGGTGGCCGAGGCTCCGTTCTCCTCGAGCCAGTCGTTGACTTCCTTGACAGCGTCCAGGATGGTCTGCTTGTCGTCCTCGTCGATTTGGCCACCGAGACCGTTCTCGTCGTTGACCTGGTTCTTGAGGCTAAAGGCGTAGTTCTCCAAGCCGTTACGGGCCTCGATCTTGGCCTTGATGGCACGGTCCTCCTCGGCGAATTCCTCAGCCTCGGCAACCATGCGGTCGATTTCCTCCTGGGTCAGACGGCCCTTGTCGTTGGTGATGGTGATGGACTCGGCCTTGCCAGTGCCCTTGTCGCTGGCGCCAACCTTCAGGATTCCGTTGGCGTCCAGATCGAAAGAAACCTCAATCTGGGGAACACCACGGGGAGCGGGGGGGATGCCGGTAAGTTCGAACTTGCCAAGGAGGTTGTTGGCCTTGGTAAGAGTACGTTCTCCCTCGACTGTAGACATGTTAGAATGGTCAACAACTCAACAAAAGAATGAAGTACTTACAAACTTGGATGAGAACGGTAGGCTGGTTGTCCGCGGCGGTCGAGAAGATCTGGGACTTGCGGGTAGGAATGACAGTGTTGCGGGGGATGAGCTTGGTCATGACACCACCGGTGGTCTCAATACCGAGAGTAAGGGGGTTGACGTCCATGAGAACAAGGCCCTCAGTACCCTCCTCACCAGACAGAACACCACCCTGAACGGCAGCACCGAAAGCGACGGCCTCATCGGGGTTGATACCCTTGCTGGCCTTCTTGCCGTTGAAGAACTCTTCGAGCATAGCCTGGACCTTGGGGATACGAGTGGAACCACCAACCAGGACAATGTCATCAATCTCAGACTTGGAGACCTTGGCGTCCTTGAGAACCTGCTCAACAGGCTTCAGGGTCTTCTTGAACAGGTCCATGTTAAGCTCCTCGAACTTGGCGCGGGTCAGAGTCTCGGAGAAATCCTCGCCGTTGTGGAAAGCCTCGATTTCGATGCGAGTAGACATCTGGGAAGACAGAGTACGCTTGGCCTTCTCGACTTCGCGCTTGAGCTTACCCATGGCCTTGAGATCCTTGGTGACGTCGACGTTGTTCTTCTTGTTGTACTGCTTCACGAAGTGATCCATGACACGGTGGTCAAAGTCCTCACCACCCAGGTGAACATCACCAGCGGTCGCCAAGACCTCGAAAACACCGTCGTCGATTGAGAGAAGACTGACATCGAAGGTACCTCCACCGAGATCGTACACGATAACCTGGCGCTCCTCGCTGCCCTTGTCCAGACCATAGGCGATAGCGGCGGCGGTGGGTTCGTTGACAACACGGAGGACGTTGAGGCCGGCAATAGTACCAGCATCCTTGGTGGCCTGACGCTGAGCGTCGTTGAAGTAGGCGGGGACAGTAACGACGGCGTGGGTGACCTTCTTGCCGAGGTAGCCCTCAGCGATCTCCTTCATCTTGCCGAGAACCATGGCGGAAACCTCCTCGGGACTCAGGGTCTTGGGGGTCTGGTTGACCTCAACTCGGACGTTGGGTTTTCCATCCTTGTTAACGACCTTGAAGGGGTAGTTCTTGATGTCCTTTTGGATTTCAGTCTCGTCGTACTTGCGACCAATCAAACGCCTACCACTGTTAGAATCTCCATTCAATGTTGTCATTCCAGGAAAACTCACTTGATATCGAAGACGGTCCGCTTGGGGTTGGCGGCGTATTGGTTCTTCGCGGCGTCACCGACCAGGCGTTCCTCATCGGTGAAAGCGACGTAGGAGGGAGTGATACGGTTTCCTTGGTCGTTGACGAGAATTTCGACTTTTCCATTCTGCATCACACCGACACAGCTGCTGCAGTTAGTTTCATGCCGTTTCTCGATTAACAGGATTCAACATACGAGTAAGTTGTTCCCAAATCAATACCAATAACAGTGCCATAGTTTTCCTGAACAGAATCATCTTCCTGGGCGTGGGCGGATCCGAAAAACGCGAGAGGCGCAATGAAGACAAGGAGGAGGTAGAAGATAGTGGTCCAAGTCGCGAACGGCTTGGCCACGCCGCGACCAGCAGAGGGACGCGCCATAGCGAATGTGAGTGTAGAGTTCGAGTGTCAAAGACTCCTGTCGAAGTCGCGGGAAAAAGGTGTAGACCAGGCTGCTCTAAACAAAGGAGGAATACTGAGTAGAAAAGAGAAAAGAAGTAGTAAAGCAGGCCCAACCTGTGATTTTGGAAGGGAGAGAAGTAAAGAGAAGTGGTTGTAGTGTCGAAGAAAGTTAGAGAGGAGAAAGAAAGAAGGGCTCTGGAGATCTCTGGTGGCCTTCTTTTATGCGGAGGGAGAGGCAAAGCAGGAGAGCGGCCATCTGGCCTTTTCACCATGCAAGTTACTTTTCACACGCTCATTGGTCAAAATGCCATTCATGGACCCAGCTAGTCACTCACCGCCAGTGTTCTGCACAGTTCTGGGGGCGGTGTGAAGGCAATCGAACTCCAAAGAAACTTTGACCAAGCCTGATGGAGAATAGTTCCTGCAGGGGCCGCCTAGAAAGGGTTTAGCGCAGGGCCCTGCTTCCCAGAACTTGGCAATAGTGAATGACCAAGCAGGCAAGTGACCATATCATTCACTTCAGAAGTTCAGAACTGTATCTTTAGGACATGTGTCTTGATCCAAGGTTCATGTCACTAGTTGGAAGGCCAGATTATGCCTCAGAATCTTTGAAGTTCAGTTATGTGCATCTCATAGATCTATTCATATAGTCTACTAGACTATTACTCTAACAACCCAGCAGCCACTGTATCACCACCAGCTCGCAAAACAACCCGAGTGGGCGCCTCTAGAGGTACCGCCTGGTCTAACTCTATAACAATCCGCGCCACACTTCCCGGCTGAACGATCTTCGGCTTCTTCTTGAGGACGTTACCAGACCCTTTATCCAGCGTGGCAACCAGCTTGCCAATCCGGCCAGGGACGTGCAGTCGCCCCCGATGGATGTCGACCGCACTGGGAAGAAGATGGTCAAATGCAAGTACCTTGCATGTAAATGAAGTAACGTTGGTGATAGGTGCGGTTGCGTGACATACAACATCACCGGAGCGAAGATGAATCGGGTCGATGTTGGCCAGGTTCAGGACAACGTTTTGACCAGCAACAGCCCAGTCATTAGGTTCCCCGTCGATCTCTAGACTCCGGATAGTTGCGCTCTCCCCACTCGGCATAGTGAGAACCTGGTCACCTATTTGTAGACTGCCTGCATCGATTCGGCCGGATATTGACAGTGGATTTTGTATGCTGCCTCGGAACACGTCGCCAATTGTCATCCGTAAGGGCTTGTCGACAGCGTGGGAGTACGGTTCACTTGTCTCGAGCTCTTCCACAAGGGTACGTCCAGTGTACCAAGACACGTTTGGATCCTCGCTTCGTCTAGTGATATTGTCCCCATTGACTCCAGAACAAGGCACGAAAGAGATGTTTTTCGCTTGGAACCCAGCAGTGATCAAGAATGCCGAGACCTGCTGCTCGATCTCCTCGAATCGTCCATAGTCCCACTGTACAGTGTCCATCTTGTTCACGGCAACAATGATCCTCTGAACGCCCATGCTGCGGACGAGTAAAGCATGCTCCTTAGTCTGGCCTTTCAGCCCTGATTCGTAGTTCCCTATGCTGGAATCGATAACAAGCACCGCAAAATCGGCCTGACTAGCCCCAGCAATCATGTTCGGAACGAAATCCCTATGACCCGGAGAATCCACGATGGTAAAAACGGTCTTCTCAGTTTCGAACTTGCTTGTCGCAATGTCGATGGTCACACCCCTCGCTCTTTCCTCAGAGCCTTGATCCAACACCCACGCCAGGGCAAAGGACCCTTTTCCTATCTTCTCTGCCTCCCTTCGATACTTGTCGAGTGTCCGCTGGTCAATGGCTTTCAAATCCGCTAGTAGGCGTCCCATGAGAGTGCTCTTTCCAGCATCAACGTGGCCTTGATTTATCAGCAGGCTGAGCAACTCGTGTAATGTGGCTGGAACTAACCGATAACCACAAAGTTCATGGCATTCTTCCGCTTGGCTTTCTTGTACTCCGAGAGCACATCCAGATTTTTGCTTTTTACGTTAACCTTTTCGGTGACGCTGAGGTTACTCATATCACCCGCCAAACCCGCCGCTTTCTTGTCCCCTTGTGGCTTCGCGGCAGGTTGTTTCGACTTGAAGCCTGCAGTTCATTAGGGCGGTTCATATGTTTCGCCGAATAGCCAAACCTTTAGCGGAACTCTGGGCGTTCAAAACTACATCGTCCGGACTGGGTCCTGCAAAGTCAAATGGTTCAGCGAGGTCTTGGCCGTAGATTTTCATTAGATCCAGGGTGTCCGTAAACAGGTGGCTGGGCTCGGTCAACTTCGGGCGCGTGTCATCTCCAACTATGGTGGCGGCAAAGGTTGAAGGCGGAGCGCGTATATTGACCGCAGGTGGCTCCTCTTTCTCCTCGTCTAGTCGCTGTTTATCCTCGATCTGAAGGTCTTTCACAGCGTCCTCCAGGCTAGTAGCCGCTGGGATGGTTGGCTTTGGCTCAGGCGACTTCTCCTGCGGCGGCGATTGTCGCTTCAAACTTTGTAGCGAAGGCGAACTCTCTTGTTTGACTTGTTTACTCGCAAGTCTCTCCCGGAGTGACAAAGGAGCTCCTTTGGCTTCGTTTGCAGATTGAATATCATGTCCCGGTGTAGATGCTGGGGCCTTGTCGCCTTCTTTTCTCTTCCGTGCTGCTGCCAAAGCAGCTAGTTTAGACACCTTCCCCCCACCGTTCTCCGGTGCTCCACCTAGAAGTCCAAGTCGAGGGTACAGCGGTTCGATGAGAATATCCGCCTTCCGGTTCGCAGGTATATTAAGCCAGGGAGAGTCACGAAAGAACTCAGCCGCAGAGAAGTGAGGATGTGAGGGCGTAGTAGTAGGAGGTATGGGATATGCTGGCACTAAGGAGCCTGTTAGAACACATTCAAGCTTAAACAAAGTCAGTCGAGTCGCTTGAACACAGATTGAGATTTCACATACCTACTCTCGCCATGTCGAAACAGAAATGACACCAGTTTACAGACTCGAGCCCAACCACAAGCACACTATAAAAAATCAGGGTCGCTTACCTGTGCTGACTTTCGCCTTTACCGTAGCGGCCTTCTTGTCGGCCTCCTTCGTTTTTTTGCCTGGTCCAGCTTCATTAGCCTGTGTCCAACAACACGTACCCGCATAGAAGACATACCCCTCAGATAGTTCACCGACTTGTCGACGTCGTTGTAATAATGCCACAGCGCTTCCTGAACCTCGTCGCGAGTCGCGCTCACAGGCGGGTCCCCCGCAGCTAGCTGACTCTGCACCTCGCGAGTACATTGCTCGAGAAGTTCACGCTCTTCTGGGTCTTGGGAGTCGTATCCATCGTCGTAGTCGTCGTAATCGTCGTCGTAGCTCACGGCCTTGACACGGTGTCGGGACATTGTCGTGTTCCGGAGCGGGGTACGAGGGGCTCAGATTCTTCTCGCCTGGGGCTTCGGACGTTGAAGACCAAAGTTCGGAAGAAAGAGGAAGAAAGGCAGAAAGTATGCAGCAAATCAATCAGAATAAGGACGAGAGGGTATGCCGCTTCGCTCGTCAGTTTCTTGCAGGATGTTCCTGGAGAGGGAAGAGAGCTGAAATCACCACGTCATTCCCCACCACGCCGCACTAGCATCGTGCCCTATCAAGCCACAGCCATAGCAACACGGTCAACACAACACTCTGATTCTATTCGTTGATTCTAACAAGAATAGTTACCTTCGACTCGAGAATATCAATGCGTCTAGATTATTATTCAATCTTCGTGCACAATACCGAATTTGTGTACGAAGCAGCTGCAACATATATCTGTGGGGTAAGGAACAGAACCTCAGCTAGCCACCGTCACCAAATCTCCCACCATGATGATTGGATCTAGAGAAACCTCGAGGTGTTCCTTTTCTTGGAACACTTACCTGTGCACTCTGACAGTTTCCAGCAGCCAGCCAAGTGTATCTTGTCGAGGGAAATGGTTGGGCATCGTGGCGTGCATCTCAGCCGGCACTCGGAGTCCCGAACGCAAGCGAGTGCTGCGAGTCAAGACGACCCAGTAGTGTATCGCCCTCTCATATCAGGCTCCGACAATGCTCTCATCATCGGCACTGCGGCAAGGTAGAACTTGGAAGAAGAACCATCCGATCTGCCGATCTGTAGTGGGTCGAACTGCAGATCATCATGATGAACCAGTATTTAACTATGCATTGCCCAAAAATCCTTCTCAGGTTCAGGAGCAACTTACTGGACTCTTGCAATTTGCACTCATCATGACATCGCCAGTGGGAAAGCGCCTCCTTCCTCGCCTGGTGGACGAAGCTGCACACTCATCGCCAGACAGACTCTTTGGAATCATCCCCAAAGGACCAGCAGTATCAGATGGATTCCGCAATGTAACCTTCAATGATCTGGCCCATGCGGTGGACGCCCTGGCATGGTGGATTGACGAGCATGTGGGTAAGGCTGAGCAGGGAAAAGAAACCATTGCATACATGGGAGCCAACGACATTCGCTACTACATCTTTGTCCTCTCCTGCTCGAAGACAGGTCATACGCCTTTCCTTCCATCAACTCGTCTATCAGATGAAGCCTATCAGCATGTCCTCAATGCAACGGATTGCGGCACAATGCTGTTCACACATGAAACTCAGCGCCGAACCATGGAGATTGAAGCATTCCGTCCGGAGTCAGTCTACCTTGAAGCTCCGCCAACGACAGACCTGTTGAGCTCGACCTCCAAAAACTACCCATTCACTGCGCCATACTCCGCAATGGAAGATAAAGTGGCATTTATTATCCACAGCTCCGGCACGACGGGCATGCCAAAGCCAGTGCCCCTCACACACGGCTTTCTAGCGGCCTGGGATCACGCGCCGCATATTATACCGGCGGGACGGAAGCACGCTCTGTACAATGGCTATGCTATTGATTCAGGGGCACTGTTACTCTCCCTCACGCCCAATTTTCATCTAATGGGCTTCATTGGACCATTCGCATCTATCTTCCACGGAATACCTTATGTTGCGGCCCCTGATGGCCCTCTTTCTGTCCAGATGCTGTCCGATACCGTCCGAGCTACGAAGCCGAATATTGCAATGGTCCCACCATCAATACTGGAGGACATGAGTCATTCTGAGGCCGGGCTGGACGCTCTGAGATCTGTGGAATTCGTCTGCCTGGGTGGTGCGCCGCTGGGAACAGAAACTGGCGACCGGATCCGAAAGTACACGACACTTCGCACGGTCATCGGCTCCAGCGAGATAGGAATGATTAGTTCTCTTGCTCCCGAGAACGAAGAGGACTGGAATTATTTCGAATGGAGCCCAGCATACGGAATCGAGATGCAACACGTAAGCGACGACCTGCACGAACTAGTTATCCGCCGAGGTGAGAATACAAAGGCCTTCCAGGGCATCTTTCACACCTTCCCCGACCTTACTGAATACCACACGAAGGATCTGTTTGTCCAACACCCCAAAAATCCAAATTGCTGGGCATATCGTGGCCGACTTGACGACGTGATCGTCCTCAGCAACGGCGAGAAGCTCAACCCGGTTACGCTGGAGAAGATGGTGGAGGGGCATCCGTCTGTGGCGAGGGCAGTGCTTGTTGGCGAAAAGAGATTTCAATCCGCGTTGCTTATAGAGCCAAACTGGTGCGAGGCCAATGTAAATGACGAAAAAGGATACATTGACAACGTTTGGCCGACTATTCAACGCGCAAATGAGACAGTGCCCAGATATGGCCGCGTCATGCGCAGCCATATCAGGCTTGCTTCCCCAGATAAACCATTCAAGCTAACTCCAAAGGGTACGACCCAGCGCCGACTTGTCAACAACGACTATGCGGAGGAGATTGACGCCATCTACGCCACTGCAGCAGAGGATGATACCGAGAGTCTCCCGTCTACCCTTGACCTACCTAACCTCACGCAATGGGTCCGCGTCAAGATCGCAACTCTACTCGATAGACCAGGGATCACAGACGAAGAGGACTTCTTTTCCGCGGGCTTGGATTCATTGCAGACCGTGCAGCTTGCCAAAGCCCTGAGTATGGCACTGTCTACCAGCATCACGCAGCAGCAGGTCTATGCCCACCCCAGTATCGCCCAGCTAGCGGCGTCCTTACTCAGTATCCTAGACGGCACCAGCAATGATGTGACTGCCATATCACGAACGGAGCGAATCACCAATATGATCACCAAGTACACGCACGACCTCCCTCAACCACAGATCAAAAACCAAACTCCTCCAGGAACACAGACGGTCATCCTCACCGGTTCGACCGGCTCGCTAGGGACATACCTCCTCAATGCCCTCTTACAGGACAGCACCATCTCCAAGATATACTGCCTGAACCGCTCCGGCACAGCGCAAGCCAAGCAAACCACCTCCTTCATCGAGAAAGCCCTCGAGAGCACGCCTCTGACGGACTCGAACAGGGTCGAATTCCTGACAGCCTCCCTCGGCGAACGGAATCTTGGCCTAGACGAGAGTAAATACAACGCCCTCCTCGAAAGCGTAACCCTCATCATCCATAACGGCTGGACGGTAAATTTCAACCACCCAGTCGAGTCCTTCGAGAGCCAAATCCGCGGCGTGCGACACTTCATCGATTTCAGCATCACCAGCCGCCACGCAGCGCATATCGCATTCGTGTCATCCGTCAGCACAATTGGAAACTGGAAGCCCACAGGCACGGAAACATCTGTTCCCGAAAACGCCATGGAAACACCTGATGTCGTCCTGGAACAGGGCTACGGCGAGTCCAAGCACGTAGGCGAGCGGATTTGCCTCGAGGCATCGAGACGGGCTGGTGTTCCAACGAGCATTTTGCGCGTTGGGCAGATTGCTGGCCCGACGACGACGGCGGGTCTCTGGAACCCGAGTGAGTGGGTGCCTATCCTGCTGAAGACGAGCAAAGGCTTGGGTGCGGTGCCGGATTCGTTGGGGGGTATGAATGTTGACTGGATCCCTGTTGTATGTGTTCTCCCCGATACACTTAATATAGCGCCCTGAGATCCAGATACTAATTGCGTTACAGGACACACTAGCAACAATCATCCTCGAGATCCTCACGACCCGCCTACAAGCCACCCAATCCGAACCAAAAGCAGACGCAGACGCAACATTCTTTCACCTGACAAACCCCACAAAGACACCCTGGTCCTCCCTCCTGCCCTCCATTCAAGCATCCTTGTCGGCATCCAGTCAAGTCCCAGTGACACCAACCCCGCTCGCCATCTGGCTGAATGAGCTCGAGAAGATCAAGAACCCAACCGACGATGACATCGCGGACAAGCCTGCCCTCAAGCTCCTTCCATTCTTCCGGGGCCTGACTTCTGGGGAGACGCTGACGGCAGAAATCAGTACGGACAAGGCGCAGGCGGCGAGTGGGACTATGGCAGCGCTGAAAGGGGTTGATGGGGGCTTGATAAAGAATTGGATTCGGCAGTGGGGGTTCTAGAGGATGGGTTCGGGTTAACCGTTGAATTGGTTATAGAGATGCTTTTTTTCGCGTCTTATTCTAGGTACATTGGTTGGAGAACGGCGCAGTGATATCATGATTGCAACGTACATAAGGCGCTTTTAGTAGCATAGATAGCTAGATAGACTAGACAAGAACTTAGCCATGTGTATGTATACCGGCCCCTTGGTAGGTATACACTTGAATACTGCTGGAGTATGGGGTGCTGAGTTCGTGCCTAAACACTGTTGATTTAAACAGGAATTACGGCTACAGTAGTGTCTACATTCGTCGCGCAACCTCTATATCTATTCAATACCATTGCGTCGGCTTCTTTGCCTGGGCGCCCATCGCCCATTATCGGCGGTCTGATTGGTATGAGCCTACCTAACCCTAACTACAACTCCAACCATCCCCATAAATCCATACCATCACAGAACCCAGATACACCGGTTACACATCCGGCTACTACTTCTTCACCTGGATCTAGCGGACACTCAAGCAAGACTGGATCCCGGAGTACCGGCTGCGCGGCCTCTGGCCCGCAATCACCACCATGGCATGCGGCCTGCTAACCTACGGCCTAACCCTACATTTCAAAAAACGGTGCATCGGGCTTGCCTTTTGCTGGGACATGGTAGCGGGGTGATATCCAGTACCGTGTATACCTTTTCTTCACTCCTTGGGCTTGGGTTAGGGCTTATGTTAATGATCACCCGGTACCGTGTAGGTCGATAACAGCTTACGCGCTTGAGAAATACCCAGAACAGTCGACTGTTGTATCGGCGATTATCAACGGGTGGCGCACGGCAAGCGGGTTCAGCGTTGGGTATTTCCAGCCTGCGTGGATTGCGCGGGATGGGGTGGCGGCTGCGTTTTGGTGCACAGGCCGGGCGCTTTGCTTTTGACGATTACGCCGGTGATTCTCGTGGAGGAGAGGAAAGCAAGACGGGATACGAAGGGTTTACATGGCGTATAGAGACAGGGAAAGAAAATAAAGGAGAATCGATTCTGTAATGATACCTATTGTTCAGGTTCTATGGGCCAATGCACTCTGCCTCCAATTGGCAGCCAATCATTGTTTAGATCATATCAGGTTGGTACCTGTACTTCATATGGGTAAGGCTACTTTAGTGGGCTCCCAGTGAAAAACTCACCCGAACCAGGCCCTGAAAATGTGCCATTGCTCGGTGTCAAGGCTATCGACCGCCGGAATGCCTGGCGTGGTGTTGTTGGCGCACTCGCCGCAGCATTGGCATCAGGCGTACTGGGCGTATTGCGGCCGCTATTGTTCTGCATCGTCACGGCGGTTCCAGGCCGAGAGAGGACTGTAGGGACGCCATTGCGAGGCGGAGGTCTGAATCCCAACTTGGACCCCTCGCGGAAGATCTCTTCTAGGATTTGTCCCACGATCCCAGCGTCTTGGTACTCCTGGAACTTTTTCCACAGACGAAGAGCCATGCGTGCGTCCTCGATTGAATCATGACCCTGGTTGTTGTCTACTGGTTCTTCTTGGATGTATTCCTTGAACACGGCCCACGCTAGATACTTCAGACTGAGACGTCGGACCTTTGAAGGGTGGAAGAACAGGAACTGCGTGTCCACCGTTTGTTCTTTGGGAACTTGGATGTTGACTTTGCGGAAATCTGATGCTAGACCGTGGCCAACAAATATGCAACCGAGGTTGAGAAGTAGCCAAAGCTTCTTGTATGCAACTTTGAGTGGCACAATGTTGTGCGGGCTGGTCCGCGGGTCTAGATCACCCGGTTTGATACCCGAATATTGCGTAACGTAATCAACAATAGGCTCTTTGACAGAGATGTAGTCATCAACGAACGGGACGCCTTCTTGCTCTCCTGACCCTCGGAGGACCGATACTCTGGCAAGTCCACTCTTGTTCGGCCGCACGATTTCTTGCGAACCATCGGCTTTGACGTTGATTTCCGCTTTTTCAAGGTCGACAAATTCGGTGTCAAGAGCGACCGGTGTCCCAGGTGTGGGTTTTTCCTGCTCGGAAAGCATGACGCGAGATTCAACCGGGCGTCCGTTACTAGCAAGGTTAGTGTGAATGCGCCAGCTATAGCCTGGTGCAGGTGGTTGCTTACTTTAATGACCAGTCCCGGAAAAGCAGGGTCGTGTCCAGGAAATTCTTCCAATTATCATCCATCCCGTGTCGCGCATCCTTAACCTGGAACGCCAGCACGCATGGTGACTTCCATGGTTGGTTGAACCGCAAAGCTTCATCCTTGTCCACCTCTGTGACTAGGAAATCGTTGAAGAGGTGCCATTTACTCCGCGGCTCCTGTTCGCGGGACGAGACAGAGACGTTGATGAACGATACTAGATGCGCTTTTTGGTGCTCTGGTATGTCAACTTCTGCTACCAATCCGACTAAATCATAGACAATCAGGCCAGGCATTTGCCCCTGTATGCGCATCCTGAGGTCTTCCCCTTCGAAACAGAGAACCTGGCCGCCTTCGAGCACGATTCCAATTTCTTCTGGCAGCCACCCTGGAACCGTCCAGAGGCGTCGGCAAATAGGGTTGTTTACTGCTGCATTGAGCATCAGTACCAGCGGCATGCGATGTGCTGTTTTCCGCATAACCGACTGTTGGTATCGCCGACAGATGTGGCACCATCCCCGATTCTGCGCCTCCCGTTCAATGCTCGCCCTCAAGATATTCGAGAACCTCAAGGTGGGGTTCCTACGAGCTTGCTTATGGTCAATCGGCGGATACACCAGTTCATTGACAAGCGTATTTCCAGGCCTCACAATCTCGTTCTGACAAAACATGCATCGAATAGACTCTGACGCGATGGTAGCCAGCCTCATATCTAGATCTTCCGAGTTCGGGGCGATCCTCCGATAGTCCTGCGCAATCTGACCAAGAAAGAATCTGTTCACAGCCTGGATCGCTGACGAAAGTGACTTGTTTGTGAGGTTCTCTTCCAACAGTCCAAGGTTTGAGGCTTCACGGAAGCTACTGAAGGTTTTGAGTAGATTTGTAGCCTGGCAGTTCTGTCCGTTGGCTTTTTCAAGCATATCAAAGAGATATCCCATTTCGCAGAGCAGACAGCTTTCGGCTATACATGAAGTCGCAGCGTGATGAAGAGCGATGTTCCGTATTAGCGGAATGAACTTGAAGAGTTGAAGAAGGGAGTTGGTAAAGGAGTTTGCGATATGCGTTTCTAACCCGGCGAAGCTTGTTTGGTTATAGAACCTGTTGACGTTAGCCCAGATCCAGCATAAACTAAAAACCTCATACTTGAAATCGAAATCATCCACTCCAAATCTACTGTATTTGATCTCAACGTTGCTATACTTCAAAAGCGGATCGTCCTCTGATTCTTTGCTGATCTTGGCACCAGCGAGCGCGCCGGCGGCGTCGCCAATGGGATCATCCAACTTCTTGCTCTGCTCTCTCGCCTTTTCACTCAAGAATTTCGGCGCAATCAAAGCCGATTCAGACGATGCCAGGGCGCGAGTATTCTCAACCTGGTATCTTCTCATTTTCTTCGGGTTTGCCGCATATTGTCCTACCTCCCCAGAGCGCAGATATGGTATGATAGATGGATCTATAGGAGCTGGTGGGCTACCCACCTCGAATAAGAGATGGCTTGGCCACGCGGAGAGAAGCCGTTCATGGTAATAAGGCATACCGATCACATTCAAAGGAACGTCTGACGACCAGTCAAGAGGGGGCGGCCGTGGGGTGACATCGGCGAATTCGACTTCCTTGCTCATTTCATTAAAATGGATCTTTGCTGGAGACCCCCATAGCTGGAGAGAGCAATCTGTGTCGATTATGGCCAGCGCTTCCCCGGATGGCGAGATATCCATACCCAGCATGTGAGAGACGCCGAAGTGTTCGATCTTGAACGCATTCGGGTTCATCAAGTCCACGACCTGAAACTGCCCAGTTTGGGAGGCAACAAAACTTGTTGTCTGTAATTTGGGATGCATACGGACATACGCAGCTCCGGCATGGAAAGGAATAGGAGGTAGGGGTGATAGCGTTTTGAGATCGTACACGTTCGCCAGCGGATCATTTACGAGAACCCCAGGTTGTCTTGTATAGAAGCCACAGGTAACCAGAAGATCGCCTCGGGCATCCATGTCACTAACCATTGCGTGAGCACTCCATGACTTTACAACGCTAAAGTCCGTCAGGCTCAGCGCATTGACTAATCCATTATCCGTCGCAGCACAGAGGTAGCGACTTCTCTTCAATAACAGATAGTTTTGTTCGGTCCGTAATTTATCGACAATAATTCCTTTGTCGATATCGATGGTAAACATTGCTTTCTGGCATCCAGCAACAATAATCTTATTCGTCTGGGCTGTGAAGCTCATACAGCGAAGGTCCGTAATCTCTTCGTGGGTGATGTGCCATTGTGTTAGACCACGCCGTGTAATCATGTGCACACTCTTCGACGAGAGTGATATAACTCCTCTCTCGTGGAAAATGATTTGTCGTACCGGTCCTTCGGCGACGGGATGGGCACGGACGGAAGTGTATCTCTGGAGCTCGGGGCCGTAGAAAGAGGTAATTCGGCCCTAGAAGCACAAAAGTCGATTAGCGCACTGATCCCATGTCTCTGTGGGTATAACAGACATATTCATTCCCCGCCCATAGAAGTTCCGATACATCATCAAAGGCAATTGTTGTCGCAACTGTCGGAAGTCCATGCGGGTTCGGAGGGGGTAGCGGGATGCGTATCAGCTCGCCCCAGTCTGCCTCCATGGCCCTGGAAACTGGGAGCGAGGCCCAGACAATTTCAGCTTCAATATGTTGTCATGCCCTCAATGCGAGTATTCAGATGGTGGCCTGACTTTGCCCATTCGGAATTCGGGCAAAAGCAGGCATCGTTGGGTGGAGTGCGGGGGGACAACTGGATGGAAGCCTCGGGGGCTCAGTGAGCGCGCGAGAAAAAGAGATAGCTGAGCCTTTATTGATATACGATGGGCATTCCTCCTCTGAGCCGGAGCCAAGAAATCCAGGGCAGAGAAAACGCGCTGACTATCGCCGTTCCTCCTGGGGTATCGACAGGCAGCTGCAGAGGATTGAGCGCCAAGGCGCATCACGTGGCTCATGGTGGATATACGGAGTACTCGTCACTTCGCTGAGCCCGACCGCCTAGGTGGCGGTCGGTCAGCCCCACCCATATAAAAATATTATCTTAATAAAAATTATAAATTTTAGTTTAACCTATTAACTTTAAATTATTATAACTTTACTAATTTTTAAAATAAAGCTTTGTTTTAAAAATAAATTTGCTATTAAAAACACCCTTGCTAAATATATATAAAAAAAAGTAAATAATTTAAATATTTTACTATTTAAAATTATAAAAATATAAAATATTAATTACTAATACTTATAAAAACATGTTTTTAATATAAAACCTTAATTTTAATATTAAGGTACTAAAAAATAAATAAATAACACGCAAGAAAAGGTTTTATTAAATTTTATTAAAAAATAAAATAACCTAGGCGCTTTAATAACCCCTTAAATAATTAAAGGCGTTATAAATAAAAATTTTTAAATTAGTTTTAATCCTAGTAATTTAAATAACTTTTAATTACCTATAATTAGTAAGAGCTAGGCCGGGCGCTTTTATTATCACTGTTATGGTGTTGCAACTGCGCAGTGTTGTAATAACACAATCCGGCGGCCTAAGGCCGCCGGGCGGAGAAACATTAGCACTAAACTAGCCGCGCGCCAAGGCAGCGGCTAGTTATATAATATATAAAATATTAAGTTTAATTTTAAATTTTAACTTAAAAAATTAGTAATTAGTTCTTATTATAAATATATAATGCCTTTTTTATTATAATAATTTATATTTTTTTAAGCTTACTATAGTATATAAATATAACTTATAGTTTTAATTACTTTTTTTTTAAAAAAAAAAAACTTATTTTATATAATAGCTAAATAATAAACTTAATCCTAGGGGCTAGTAAATAACACTTTAAAAAAATAATTATAAACCTTAACTTAATAACTAACTAATATACCTAAAAAAAAATTTATAAACTTTTAATTAAAAAACCCCAAGGGCGCCCTTGCTATTAAATCCTAAATTATATAAAAAATATTAAAATATAAAATACTTAATTAAAAGCAGGAAAATAAAAGTAATAAAAAAATTACTAAAAAACTACAGGCAATGCTAAAAGTAATTTTAGTAAAAAAAAAAAAATTACAGGAATAAAAATATTATAAAAAAAAAATACTAATAAATTTATGCTTAAATTAAAAAGGCATGCTAATAAATTACAAGGGCTAAAGCTAATTAATAAATATATAATATACTTATTTAATTTATTAAGTAATTAATAATCCCCCGCTAAATAAACTTTAATAACCTTATAATTTTAAAAAAAATTACTAGAGGGGTTATAATAATAATAATATAATTTAAAAAAAACTTTTTAAAAAAGTTATTATTTATAAAACCATACCAAGCAAATAATATTAAAAAATTTAATAATTAAAAGTTAAATATAAAAATATACTTTAAAACCTTTTTAACTTACTACCTAAATAATAGCTATAAAATATTTTAATTTATTAAATTTTTAGTAAAAAACCACAGGCGGGAATAGTTTAATATTTATAAAGTAGAAATTATATTTACTTAAAAAAAATTTTTTAATATATTAATTAAAATAATTAATAATAAGATAGTGCTAGTTAATAACTTGTTAATTAAGTAAGGTAATATAAAATAATAATTATAGTAAATTATTAGGTAATTTATATAGTTACTAAACTAAATTAAAAAACACCTACCCTATAAATATAATAATAATTAGTGTTAAGAATACCTATACTAAAAGATCCTAAAAAATATGCAAAAAAAGTCCCTTATTTATAAATACTAAAAACTAAAGCGTTATAATAACTATATATTATACTTAATAAGTATTAAAAATAACATACCCAAGTAAAAAAAAACTATTATAAAAAAAAAAAAGTTTTTTAACTAAACTTATATAAAACTATTAATAACTAAAGTTAGGGCGCTTTTTATTATTAAAAAAAATATAAAAGTAAATACTAGTATAAAATAACCTAATAATTTAAATAATTTTTTATTTATAAAAAAGCTATACCCAGGTAAATGCCTAAACTATAACCATGCTAAATACTTTAAGTAATATTACTAGTTACTAGGCAAAGGTTAAAAAAAAAGCACTTTTATAATAGTAATTTTTAAGTAAATTTAGTAATATAAAAAATATAAAACCTTAAGGCTTTACGCGGTGTAAGCTTTAAAAGTTTATATAAAATAAAAAAATACACCGCGGGCCTGGGTAATCTAGGTAAAAATAAAAAAAAAATAAAAAATAATAATATATAAGGGTTTTTATTAATTTTAAAGTAAAAGTAAATTTTATAAACTAGCGCTGGGCAAAGTCTTACTTAATATAAAATAAAGGGCTAGCCTATAAAATACACGTAATTAATAGCTATATAATAATATTTTATAAGAAATATATATTTATAGTTTATGCTAAAAATTTTACGCGTAATATATAGTATTATTAGTAAAACTTTAAAGCTATTAATATTAATAATTATAATATAATTTTAGGATTTTTATGGCTGCTAGCCGCAATACCTATTTTAAATTAATAAACTAGTAATTAAATATATAGTTAAAAAGTAAAGTATAATTTTAAATACTTATARTATATAATAATAATATAAAAATATATTATAAAAATTACTACAGGGGTTAAAGTACTTTTAATATAAATTTTTAAGTAAAAAAACTATATTATAATATACTTTAATAAAATAAAGGTTAAAAAAATCCTGCTGCCTAAATAATATTATAAATATATAAATATATTTTTTAAAGCAAAAGTAAATATTTTTATATTTTATTAATTTTATAATTATATAATTAAGTTATAACCTAGTGCTAAACCTTTAAGCAAGTATATTTACTTATTATTTTTAAAAAAGCTTAAGGTTTTATATAAATATATTAAAAAAAATACTTAAAAAAAACTAAATATACTTATTTAAAAGCCCTGCGGGAGCTCTAGTGCTATTTATATTAAAAAAAAATAATAACCTATATTTTTATATAAACTATTAAGACCTAAATACTATTATAATTAAAAATATATACCTATTACCACTGCTTAACATAACCCTTAACTATTTAAAAATAAAAAAAATTTTTATATAGCTAAATTTATAAAACACGTACTATAAACTCTAAATTTATAAGGAAAATAAGTAAAAAACAGTGTTTAAAACGTAATTTAAATTTTATAAATACTAAGTTATATTATTTAAACTAGTAAATATACTAGTAATATTTTAATTTTATATAAACCATGCCCTAGCTAGGCTAATTAATATAATTTATATTACTTATTTAAATAATATTATTATTTTTTTAAAAAATAAAAAAAATATAAATAACATGTGTAAATGGTCCTTAAGAAACTATGTAATTTTAAGCTATATATAAAAGTTAGTAAATACTTATTTTATATTAAAAAAATTAACTTCTTAGGCTTTATTATAATTATTAATAAAATTAAAATAAAACTAAAAAAAGTCTAGACCATTACAAAGTGGCTAATATTAAAAAATATAAAAAAAGTAATATTTTTTTTAAGATTTTATGGCTTTTATTAAAAATTTATTAAAAATTATAGCTAAGTCGCGGTAGCGCTATTTAACCTTATAAAACTTAATATAATTATAAAATACCTATTAAAAAAAAGGCCTTAAAAGTATTTAATATATTACGCCTTAAATTTATAAAATAATTATTATTATAATACTTTAACCTAGAATTACGCACATAGTTATAAACTAATATTTTAGGGTATACTATTACTAAGGTATTATTTTAACTAGTAAAAAATATATAGTAACACTTAATTACCTTTTAATTTTATAAATTAAAAAACATAAAAACCTAGTATAAAACCTATAACTTTAAAATACTTATAATTATAAAATACTTTTAAGTTTAAAAATACTACCTTAAGGGTAGCAAATTYYYTATTAARRTACTTATAAATTATAATAATTTATAATAGTTTATAATAACCAAAAACCTAATATAAAAACAAGTATAATAAGTTAAAAAACTTATAGCTTTTAATTTTATTATTAAACACTGCCCGGGGGCAAAAAACCTAGTAAATACTTTAAGTAAAAAAATAAATTATATTTTTAAAAAAAAAAAAAAAGCTATAGGCAGGATAGTCCTTTATAAATTATAAAAGTAATTAAATAACTAACTATTATTATACCTAAAATTTAAATTATAACTTAATATATAAGCTRCTATGGTAAATAAAAACCTATATATAAATAAATTATAACTAAGTATTATAAAACTACTTTAAGTAACCTAAAAATATAATAAAAAGTTTAAAAAAATAAAAAATAACCTTGTAAATCTAGACCGTAAAAAAGACCTTAAATATTAAAAAGTAATAAATAATAACTTATTATACTTTAAAAACTAAGTTTACATGCTAAAGTTAGTGGCACTTTATAAAAAAATTATAAAAGTAAACCATAACAAGCCTTAAAATAGGCATTAAGGTATTAATATAACTATTATAAATATTTCTTAAAGGTACTATTAGCCAGATATAATTAAGTATATTAAAAAATATATTAAAAAATATAATAATTACTAAAAAATTGTAATTTATAAGTATAAATTATATAAATTATTAAAATTACTAAGCCTACTAAAAGCACCTATAAAATAAATTAATATAAACTTTATTACTAGTTTACTACCTATAAAATATAATAAGCGTGTATATAATATTATTTTAGTGGTAGTTAAGATGTATACTAAATTTATATAATATATTTTATACTTAAAAAATATTAACATAAAATAACTTGTAAATACCCTTATAAATAATATATTTTACTTTATTAATATACTAAAAAACATAGTTAGTAACCATAAAAATTTTTTTATTAATATATTTTAAGCTACACTAAGCCACTACCTAGGCGTAAAATAAAAACTATTTATTATATATTACTTATAAATAAATAGCTAAACTAAAAGGTAAAACCAAGTTTTTAAATACTACCTTCGTGCTTATATTAACTAGTACTAGGATAATTAATTATAATAAATTAAAATAATATAATTTATAAATAATAATATATATAAGTAGTTTATAGGTTACACACCTACTAAAGCCCTTATAAATTTAAAGGTAATTATATATATTAATATTAAGGGGCCTAACTAGGTATTAAAAATTAAACTTTAAAAAGCTGTAAAGTTTAAGAAAATCCATGTGAATTTAAAAAAGCAACTATAAAAGTTAAAAAAACTATAATAATTTAATATAATAAAAAGCGCAAGAAAATAAGCTTTAAAACTAATAACTATATTATACTTTATATAAAAAATATTAAGTTAGCAAGACTAAATTATAAATTAAGTAAAATATTTATTAGCCTATTTTTAGTAATTATAAAATAAAAAAAATAGTTTTATAAGTTATTACTCCTACTAAATATATAATAATTATATAATATTTTTTATATTATATTTTTAAAACCTTACCGTGGTAACCCATCCCAAGTACTAAATATTAGCCTTATATTAATAAATAGCAAAAAAAAATACTTTATTAAAAAAAATTTTAATATTTATAAATTTAAGGGCAAAGTATAATACCTTATAAAATAGTAAAAATAAAATAACATAAAAAATAATATATAAAAACTAAAGGCTTATATAACTAAAACTACAGCACTTAAAAATTTTAAAAAAACCTATAAAAATAAGTTACGTAAAATAAAAAAACATTAAATATAAATATTTATATTTATAATCTACGCGCATATATAAAAAAAAATATGTTATTTTTATTAATTAGCGGCGCCCGCAGGGCCTTTTAATAAAAAAAAAAAATAAAAATATAAAAAAAAAATAAAAAAAAAATAATAAAAACTTAAATAAGCGGCTAAGCCGCGCGGCGCGTAGTACTTAATATATATAAAATAAAAATTAAGCCCACAAGGGCGCTAATACTAATACCTAATATAAAAATAACCTTAATAAAAATTTTTAAAAGTGTTAAGGCGTAGTAAACCCTGTATTAAAAGTAATAAAAGTTTATAAAAAAAATTAGTAATATAATATAATATAAATTAAAATATATAAATATATGCTTAGTAGCTAAAGCTATACTTATATAAAAAAAAATTATAGCTACCAAAGTAGCGCTAAATAAAGGTTTAAAAACTAAAAAAAAAATTATTATAATAAATTAATAAACTAAAACGCGGTAATACTATAAAAAGGGGATTAACTTATATAATAAATTATTATTTTTATTAAAGGGGGTACTAACCTGCAAAGTAAAGTTAAATATAAATATAATAATATTTATAAAATTAGTTACTTATGCATTATTAACCGCGGTAATTTACTTAATAATTACTTTAAATACTTAATAAGCCGCCCTTAAGGCAGCAAGATTTTTATAAGCTTATAAATTATTAGCTTTTACACGCATGGTATTAGTAATATTAAAAATATTTTATAGCTAGTTACCTACTAGGGTAATATTAATAATTATATACTTTAAAAGCACTTTTTTTATATTATAATAAAACTAGCACTTTTTACCCCTTAAGTAATTATATATAAGGGCTTTTATTATAATATTTATAATAAATATATTTTTATTATAGCGCCCCGCGGTAGTAATATATATAATATATTATAAAATATAAAAATTAAGTAGTA